>NC_063054.1:28572355-28779855 GCF_018812025.1 Megalobrama amblycephala
AACTGTCAATTTGTCCAAATACTGAACTCATCTTAGTGCGTGACATGATGAAACATTCTGCTCTCACCAGTAGTCATGTCGATATCTGTGACATTTATGCTGTTGCTCAGAGTCAAAGGCAGGCTGATATTTCTGATGATATTCCGTAAGTAGTTCACCAGGATCAAGTCAAAGAATCTCACGTCAATGTCAATCACGTAGTTAGAAGGTAGTACTGCAAGAACAAACACAAGCAGGTTGAGTTGTTGTGTAATGTGATGTTAATATTTTTATGACAAACCTCCATGTAATAGACCATGTGTCTCATATGGGTATTTGCAAAAAAAAAAAAAAAAAAAAAAAAAAAAAAAAAAAGAATTATAAAAAGAAGCACATGATCAGTCTGTCAATTCCAGTAGCAAAATGCAGTAAAATCAAAGAAGAAAAATAGAACAATTTAATTAAAGGGAGAAAACTGATGTTGTCATAGAATGATGTCAGTGTCTCACCTTGACAGAACTGTCCATCGTCTGGAAGGCCATTGATACATGTACATGAACCATTAGTGATGACATCACAGGCCTCGTATGAGTGACACGTGTCATTCGGCCAAACAAACAGACCCTTGCATTTACACTGATACTGCGTTTGGTTCAATGAACACACTGAAATGCAGAAGAACAGTTCAAATATCAAATAATTTATAGCAGCATTCATGATGTATAAAGTTTAATCTTAGCTATTTAACATTACAAAGCAGAGGCAGAGCTCATACCAGTAGTTATGTTGATTTCTGTAATGTTAGTGCTGTCACTGATTATGTAGGGCAAATTAAAAGACATCAGAAGGGTCCTCAGCTGATCAGTGATGCTACTATCCACACTATTGATCTGAATTTCAATCAGATATTCAGTTAAAGGTAGAGTCACTGTAGAAAAAAAAAAACATCCAGAAATTATGACTATGCCTTTTATCTATAAATATGATAATCAAAGTTCATGAAAGGAAATTATTAATAGATATTTTCTGGGCAAGCAGAATTTAATACAATTGTTTTGTTAATAACTCCAGCATGAATTTAACAAGTTTTTATCATAGCTGAAAAATAGTATCTGAAACACACACCAATTCATATAACAGATGATTATAGTAACTTTATCTTTGTTAAATTTGTTGACAACATAAATAAAATATATCATGATGAACTATATTTTCTAAATGCTCACCATTGCATGGGTTACTGATTCTGACAGGTTGATTCATATTTGTTACAGTAAACCCACTCAAGCAGGAACAGTTGTAACTCCCAAATAAGTTGGTGCAACGAGAGTTTGGGCCACAGAACTCTGATGTGTTTAGACATTCATGCACATCTTTATTAAAAGAACAGTAGAAAAAATGTTTTGCAATTAGGAATTTTCATGCTAATTTGAAAAAGTTAACATAAATTTAAAAGGGTCATGAACTGCATTTTTTAACATTATTATTTTATGTTTCCTGAGGTGCACTTATAATGTGAATAAGATTTTTACATCAAAAATGTGTCATAATTTAGAAATAAATGGCCATTGTCTACCCTGATTTTAGCCCTCTGATTTGAACACTCAGTTTGAAGGGGCGTGTCTGCTGTGAGACTACAATGTACGGGCCCACAGTTATGATTGGCTAACAATTTACATATGAAATAAGTATTACATGTGGAACACTCTAGAATACTTTTACTATGTATTTACTATTACAGCTGTCAAGATTAACAAATCATGAAAAGTGTTGATTATTGCATTATATGTAGATCTATTCCCATCCCATCACATTAAAGGTTGCAACAATGAACATTGTAGCCGATGCGTGAACGCAGTGATATCGTCATTGCAATGCAATTTCTGCCATCTCATGAATGCTTTCACCATAACTAACAATGAATGTAAATACAGCAAGTGGTTCATTGTGCAGTGTAACAATGCCACTGATTATAATGCATTAGCATTAGGCAGTGATGTTTAGAGATGTTTCTTCTGCGGAGGCAGTACATAGCCACACTATTACGTAAAGTGGCACATTACACAACCTGTTGTTTTGGCAGATTGGCTTCAATATAAGCTGTTTTAGGCTAATAAGAAAGTTTTGAGTTCTGAAACTTACAGGATGTTTTTATAGTACAATGACCACTTATATGTCAAAACATACCCCCTAAATCTTTTTTTTTTTTTTCTTCGTATGGGTGCCAAATTTTTAAATTAGAGAATGTGTAAAATTATGCATGCCACAGTTAGAAATATTAATTGTCAATTATGTATGGCTATAAAAGTTACTTTTCAAATATATTAAACAATAAACTGTGTTAAAAAAAAAGAAATGACAGAAAAAACATGCTTTTAGTTTAAAAAATTATATGCACACTAAATTCCATGATTTACCGCTACACGTATTATTGATGCTGATGGGGAGACTTGAGTTTGTTGCAGTGAATCCAATCAAACATGAGCAATTGTAACTTCCATATTGATTTGCACAGATGGAATTTGGACCACATACAGATGGACTGAACACTGAACATTCATTTATATCTATGACAAAAACAAAAATAACATAGTTATAGCTCAGACTAGAATTCATTACAATTCATACAAACTGTAAAAACATTGCAGCTCTATACACTCAATTTTATAATATAAAAACAAAATCAGTTGATAATTCTTACCCTGACATGAGTTGTTGCTGGCTCACAGGACTGTCTTTATTGGAGGTATTATATCCACTCCAGCATGAACACATGTGACTCCCAATGATGTTAATACAATCTGAGTATTGACCACAAACTGACACTGCATCTTCACATTCATTGATGTCTGAAAAAAAGAGCGACATTACATAAATGTTAAAATCCAAAGTTTCCAAACAACCAATGGTGTCAAGTGTCACTGTGTAAACTCATACTGGTCATGTTACTACAATTACAATCAGTACATTTGTGATGTAATGTGATTTCTCACCTCTCTGGCAAAGCGGACCCTCTGAAGGGAGAGCTTGAATACATCCACAAGTGCCTCCCACAATGCCATCACACACCTGATAGGCCCTGCAGGTGTCATTGGGCCAAACATGATGCTCCTCACACTTGCACTCATATTCTGTCCCATTTAATCCACACACTGTAATAGAATAGGATTTATTCATCTGTGTTCAAACTGTCAATTTGTCCAAATACTGAACTCATCTTAGTGCGTGACATGATGAAACATTCTGCTCTCACCAGTAGTCATGTCGATATCTGTGACATTTATGCTGTTGCTCAGAGTCAAAGGCAGGCTGATATTTCTGATGATATTTCGTAAGTAGTTCACCAGGATCAAGTCAAAGAATCTCACGTCAATGTCAATCACGTAGTTAGAAGGTAGTACTGCAAGAACAAACACAAGCAGGTTGAGTTGTTGTGTAATGTGATGTTAATATTTTTTATGATATAATAGACCATGATAATTAGACCAATAATAATTATAAAAAGAAGCACATGATCAGTCTGTCAATTCCAGTAGCAAAATGCAGTAAAATCAAAGCAGAAAAACAGAACAATTTAATTAAAGGGAGAAAACTGATGTTGTTGTAGAATGATGTCAGTGTCTCACCTTGACAGAACTGTCCATCATCTGGAAGGCCATTGATACATGTACATGAACCATCAGTGATGACATCACAGGCCTCGTACGAGTGACACGTGTCATTCGGCCAAACAAACAGACCCTCACATTTACACTGATACTGCGTTTGGTTCAATGAACACACTGAAATGCAGAAGAACAGTTCAAATATCAAATAATTTATAGCAACACTGATGATGTATAAAGTTTAATCTTAGCTATTTAACATTACAAAGCAGAGGCAGAGCTCATACCAGTAGTTATGTTGATTTCTGTAATGTTAGTGCTGTCACTGATTATGTAGGGCAAATTAAAAGACATCAGAAGGGTCCTCAGCTGATCAGTGATGCTACTATCCACACTATTGATCTGAATTTCAATCAGATATTCAGTCAAAGGTAGAGTCACTGTAGAAAAAGAGAGGGGAAAAATCCAGAAATTATGACTGATGCCCTGCAAAACCTTTTGACGAAATTCAGTTATGGCTGGAATCAGTTCTCTAAGACCGAGATTCGTCATGTCACAGACAGGTTTGGGTCAACTGTCCTTAGATTTGGAGAAAACAGAAGTGTGAAAACTGATATCAAATCAATCAAACTTAAAAAAAAAAAATCCTTACCATTGCATGGGTTACTGGTGCTGACTGGTTGATTCATATTTGTTACAGTAAACCCACTCAAGCAGGAACAGTTGTAACTCCCAAATAAGTTGGTGCAACGAGAGTTTGGACCACAGAACTCTGAAGTGTTTAGACATTCATGCACATCTATATTACAGGAAGAGATGAAAAAATTTATTGTTGTAATTAGGAACTTTCATGCTAATATAAAGATCAACCAAATTATTATTATTTTATTTTTTTTTACTATGGGTACCAAACTTTAAAATTAGAGGGTGAGTAGAATTATGCATGCCACAGTTAGAAATATTAATTGTCAATTATATGTGCTTATAAAAGTTACTTTTCAAAATATTAAACCATAAACTGTGTTAAATATGATTTGAAAAGAATGACATGGCATAAAAAGACATGCTGCTATTTTCAAAAATGATAAGCACTCCAAGATCCATGATTTACCTCCACACGTGTTACTGATGCTGATGGGGAGACTTGGGTTTGTTGCAGTGAATCCTTCCAAACATGAGCAGTTGTAACTTCCAAATTGATTTTCACAGATGGAATTTGGACCACATACAGATGGACTGAATACACATTCATTTATATCTATGACAAAAACAAATGAAAAATAATATAGGCATAGCTCATGCTAGTATTCACACAAATTGTAAAAACATAGCAGCTCTGTACACTCAATTATATGAGATTAAAACAGAAAACAAAATCAGTTGATAATTCTTACCCTGACATGAGTTGTTGCGGCTCACAGGACTGTCTTTATTGGAGGTATTATATCCACTCCAGCATGAACACATGTGACTCCCAATGATGTTAATACAATCTGAGTATTGACCACAAACTGACACTGCATCTTCACATTCATTGATGTCTGAAAAAAAAGAGCGACATTACATAAATGTTAAAATCCAAAGTTTTCAAACAACCAATGGTGTCAAGTGTCACTGAGTAAACTAATACTGGTCATGTTACTACAATTACAATCAGTACATTTGTGATGTAATGTGATTTCTCACCTCTCTGGCAAAGCAGACCCTCTGAAGGGAGAGCTTGAATACATCCACAAGTGCCTCCCACAATGCCATCACACACCTGATAGGCCCTGCAGGTGTCATTGGGCCAAACATGATGCTCCTCGCATTTGCACTCATATTCTGTCCCATTTAATCCACACACTGTAATAGAATAGGATTTATTCATCTGTGTTCAAACTGTCAATTTGTCCAAATACTGAACTCATCTTAGTGCGTGACATGATGAAACATTCTGCTCTCACCAGTAGTCATGTCGATATCTGTGACATTTATGCTGTTGCTCAGAGTCAAAGGCAGGCTGATATTTCTGATGATATTTCGTAAGTAGTTCACCAGGATCAAGTCAAAGAATCTCACGTCAATGTCAATCACGTAGTTAGAAGGTAGTACTGCAAGAACAAACACAAGCAGGTTGAGTTGTTGTGTAATGTGATGTTAATATTTTTTATGATATAATAGACCATGATAATTAGACCAATAATAATTATAAAAAGAAGCACATGATCAGTCTGTCAATTCCAGTAGCAAAATGCAGTAAAATCAAAGCAGAAAAACAGAACAATTTAATTAAAGGGAGAAAACTGATGTTGTCATAGAATGATGTCAGCGTCTCACCTTGACAGAACTGTCCATCGTCTGGAAGGCCATTGATACATGTACATGAACCATCAGTGATGACATCACAGGCCTCGTATGAGTGACACGTGTCATTCGGCCAAACAAACAGACCCTCACATTTACACTGATACTGCGTTTGGTTCAATGAACACACTGAAATGCAGAAGAACAGTTCAAATATCAAATAATTTATAGCAACATTGATGATGTATAAAGTTTAATCTTAGCTATTTAACATTACAAAGCAGAGGCAGAGCTCATACCAGTAGTTATGTTGATTTCTGTGATGTTAGTGCTGTCACTGATTATGTAGGGCAAATTAAAAGACATCAGAAGGGTCCTCAGCTGATCAGTGATGCTACTATCCACACTATTGATCTGAATTTCAATCAGATATTCAGTCAAAGGTAGAGTCACTGTAGAAAAAGAGAGGGGAAAAATCCAGAAATTATGACTGATGCCCTGCAAAACCTTTTGACGAAATTCAGTTATGGCTGGAATCAGTTCTCTAAGACCGAGATTCGTCATGTCACAGACAGGTTTGGGTCAACTGTCCTTAGATTTGGAGAAAACAGAAGTGTGAAAACTGATATCAAATCAATCAAACTTAAAAAAAAAAAATCCTTACCAATGCATGGGTTACTGGTGCTGACTGGTTGATTCATATTTGTTACAGCAAACCCACTCAAGCAGGAACAGTTGTAACTCCCAAATAAGTTGGTGCAACGAGAGTTTGGACCACAGAACTCTGATGTGTTTAGACATTCATGCACATCTATATTACAGGAAGAGATGAAAAAATGTATTGTTGTAATTAGGAACTTTCATGCTAATATAAAGATCAACCAAATTATTATTATTTTTATTTTTTTTTACTATGGGTACCAAACTTTAAAATTAGAGGGTGAGTAGAATTATGCATGCCACAGTTAGAAATATTAATTGTCAATTATATGTGCTTATAAAAGTTACTTTTCAAAATATTAAACCATAAACTGTGTTAAATATGATTTGAAAAGAATGACATGGCATAAAAAAACATGCTGCTATTTTCAAAAATGATAAGCACACCAAGATCCATGATTTACCTCCACACGTGTTACTGACGCTGATGGGGAGACTTGGGTTTGTTGCAGTGAATCCAATCAAACATGAGCAATTGTAACTTCCATATTGATTTGCACAGATGGAATTTGGACCACATACAGATGGACTGAACACTGAACATTCATTTATATCTATGACAAAAACAAAAATAACATAGTTATAGCTCAGACTAGAATTCACACAAACTGTAAAAACATTGCAGCTCTATACACTCAATTTTATAATATAAAAACAAAATCAGTTGATAATTCTTACCCTGACATGAGTTGTTGCTGCTCACAGGACTGTCTTTATTGGAGGTATTATATCCACTCCAGCATGAACACATGTGACTCCCAATGATGTTAATACAATCTGAGTATTGACCACAAACTGACACTGCATCTTCGCATTCATTGATGTCTGAAAAGGAGGGAGATGGTTTTGCATAAATGCTAAAATCAAAGGTTTTCAAGCAACCAATAGTAGGTTTATTCACATTATTAGGCCTTAGCGGATTTGGTTACTTAATTGCTCGTAGCCTATATTGATTAAAATCCAAATCTTAGATACTGTACAACTTCCAGTTGAAACAATATTTGGTCAAAGTGATTCTGTTAGACTTCCAGACAGTTGCAATTTTGGGGGAGTTTTTCTGACTTTTCTAACCACTGTTGCTTTTTTTGTTGTCTTTTTGTTTGTTCTTTGGCTTTTTGCCCTCTCCTTTTTGTAACTTTGTTACGCTGCTTGAGTTTTTGTAGTAACATCTGACTAACCTGTTTGATTCTGTTCAATGGACACATCATTCTGTAAATGATTTTTTATGGAACGAAAATATCCACTTTACCTGACATTTATCAGAGAATTGTAGAAATATCACACACACATACATGAATGTTGAAAAGAGCTCTGCCAAATCAGAAATGAGTCCAAAACTACATTGTAATATTTAAAACTACATGTTATAAAAAAAAATATTTAGGCTTGTTTAATCAGAAGAATATGTAGTTCTGTTTTGCAGGCAATCAGTCCAGCACTTTTACAATGATTAGCCAATGGTGTCATAAATCCTGACTACTTTTTGACAGCCTTTCATTAGCATGTTGCGCAAATAAAACAAAACAGGGGTGTTTCCTCCGAGAAGTCAAGGGAGGCAGTGCCTCCTCAAAAAATTGGATAAAATAATCCATATTACTAAAATTAAATATGTGATTTGTTATGACTATGATTGGTTTGAGTGAAAAATCCTGCCTCGTGTTGTGCGTGTTAGCGAATTGGTCTAATGGGAGAACTAATTAAAAAGTAAGTAAACAACTCAGCCACTTAGTTATCATCACTTTATGTCACGTCAAAATCAAACTTGAAATGGCCTGAAAACATGATGACTGTGGAGGTTTTTAGTGAGCAATCAGCTTGGTGAAATTAAAGGTACATCTTAGTGCTTAGTGTGTGTCCAGTGTTTACCGAGGTTGACAACTGATGAAAATAAGTTGACTATTAAAAAGAACTACTGCCTTTAGTTATTATTTTGAAATAAATGTAACAATGCGTAACTTGATGAGATGTATACTTGGCTTTAATAAACAGAACACTAATTACCTAGTTAATGTTTAAATACAAAACAGAATTGTTTCTGGTTTCTTTTTTATTTAATGTTTATTTAACCAGGAAAATGTGACAACATTCCCAAGTTAACTGGGACATTAATTTACATTTGATTTAAATAAAAAAATAAAAAATAATAAAAAATAAAAAAACAACTGCGAGGACTTTGTCATCTCATTTCAGAACACCACTGTACGGCACTTATACGGAACTACATATATAGAAATAGATGATAAACTAAAAAAATGGTAATGTAGAATTAAAAAACCCCGTTCAACTCTAATTTCTCCAACCATGTTTTTACAATTGTATTATTTAGTGTATTGTTGACCGAATTTATTTAGTTAAATCACTTTTGTATCTAATCTCAAAATTGAATAAAAATGACAGAAATTATCAGAAATTAAATGACAGTTTATATGGATGGAAATAAATTTGTTGTTATAACATAATAATGATAGCAAACACAGTGAATCAGATACATAAACATGACTTAATTCAATAATGATTTTATTTATTTATTTGCTTGCTAGCTTTGTTTTAACAATTACTCACCTCTCTGGCAAAGCGGACCCTCTGAAGGGAGAGCTTGAATACATCCACAAGTGCCTCCCACAATGCCATCACACACCTGAAAGGCCCTGCAGGTGTCACTGGGCCAAACATGATGCTCCTCACACTTGCACTCATATTCTGTCCCATTTAACCCACACACTGTAAAAAAAGATGATGTAGACTTTTAGGCTATATTCATACAATCAAAAGAACTTTTGAAAATTATTCATGTTCAGTTTAAAACCAAGAAAGCTTTTCTGGATCTTTGCATCTGTAAGTAAAATATATATTATGGGAGTAACTTTGTGTTTATGCGCATGTTAATATCCAAATACAGTCTACACTTGTGTGGTATATAGTCTCACCTCAAAATACCCCAAATTTGATGATTTTATGGAGTCTAACTAACATGATAAGCAATATATAATTAATCATATTAAAATTACTTCTTTTTGTGCAAACACAGATGTAACAAAGCTTTATGCTCTCACCGGTGGTCACATCAACATCTGTGATATTTATGTTGTTGCTGAGGGTGAAAGGCAGGCTGATGTTCATGATTAGATTTCGTAAGTAGTTCACCAGGACCAAGTCAAAGGAACTCACATCAATGTCAATCTCATAGTTAGTAGGTGGTGCTGCGGAAAAAAACAAATCATGAGCAGAGCAAAAGTGAAACTATGTACTCTCACTGCGAAAAACAGGTTTTTCTTGATGCCACTGCCTTCTTCTGGAATGTTGTTGTGTTGCTGTATTTTTATGAAAGTTCTTACTCTGCAATAGAGATCAGCCGATACTGATTCAGATTATTTTTATACACCAGTGTCGAATTACTGATATGCTGAATCAATTTTTATGCAATTTCTACTTTTTTACACAATATCTGGATGATCAATTGACTACCAATATAAAAAAAATGATATCCATTACAAATGTTTTATTAATAATTTTATTATGATTCTACAAAAAAGCAAGAAATTACTCAAGGTGAAATGGAGATGAAATGTGAAGTCCATGGTACTTAATAATAAGTAGTTATTTATGCTATTATATTTATACAAAATTCTGCAATCTAAATGGTCTGAAATTCATTTTCAGCTTTGTTTTGGGTTATATCTAATTTCTCCTAAACAAAAAAAACATGGTTGTCTTATCCAAACAATTCATTAAATAAGTTACTGTGAATACCGTTGCTGGAAATGTTTCTTTAGAGACTCAATAAATGGTTTCAATTATCAGTAGACCAGATATTAAGACAAAATTAACCAAGTTTAAGATTTGGTGCTATAAAATCAAATGTCAAATATAAAGAGTTTATTAGAGAATGCTGTTGTTTTCAGATTTATGAATGTAATGTCTCACCTTCTTTTAACTGACAGAACTGTCCGTTGGTTGGAAGGGCATTGATACATGTACATGAACCATCAATGATGTCATCACAGGCCTCGTATGAGTGACACGTTTCATTTGGCCAAACAAACAGACCCTCACATTTACACTGATACTGTGTTTCATTCAAAGAACACACTGGAAAGCAGAATACACAAGTTCATCATTCATTTATAGCAGTATATAATGTATAAAGTACAAGTCAAAACAGAGACAAAGCTCATACCAGTAGTTATGTTGATTTCTGTGATGTTAGTGCTGTCACTGATTTTCGAGGGCAAACTGAAAGCCATCAAATAGTTCATCAGCTGATCAATGACGGAAGTATCCTCGGCATCTATCTGAATTTCTGTTAGATATTCAGCTGGAACTAGAGTGAGTGTGGGGGGAAAAAAAGAGTTAGGAATATTCACTCTTCTCTTCTAATATGCATGAGAATGCTGCAGTTAAATGGACTTTGGGGTTTAAGTCAGATGTTTATGTACCTGTTGATGGTTGCGCACATGCTGTGTTATTTTACGGGAAAAGGATGAGAATGGATTAGAAATAATTTGTAACAGTAACTGAGGTCTTCTGTGTGATTAAAAACAGAAATGTATAAAACTATTTTACTTGTTATCTCGTTGACTGGTTGACAGAACTGTCTATCACTTGGAATATCATTGATGCAGTTGCATGTGTTGTTAGTGATGTTGTCACAGCTCCCATATTCTGTGCACTTTTCACACGACCACAAATACTGATCCTCACATACACACTTGTATCCACTGTCATTGACATTGCACACTAAGAAAGGATAAACATAAATGTAAGCTCATTTTTAACAGATCATGACTGCTGCATTTGTGTTTGGAAGGTCATGAAGGTCAATGATATACTTCACCTGTCGTGATGTCCACATCTAATACTTCAACCAGCTCATCTAAATGAAGTGGAAAGGTGAAGTTCTGCAGAAATCTCCTCATCTCATCGATCACGGAGATGCTTGATGATTCCATCTCAATTTCAAACAATAAGTCTGTGAAGGGTAGTTCTGTGACAGAGACAACAAGCTTATCATTGTGCTTTGTATTTGTTGTAACAATATACATATTTATGTAATTAATTATATTATCAATAGCAATGTTTACATAAAAAAATAAGCAGTAAAAATTCAAAAGTATTTGTCAGTTTCGACAGATGTTAATACACTGTAGCAAAAATGTGAAATTTACAGCACAAAACTGGCAGCTGTGCAATTTCACTGTAAAGATTTCAAGGCATCACAAGAGGCATTTTGGTGTCCATATGTTTACAGTACATATTTGTACATTTTGTTAAATACCTAGTTCTGTCATGAAACTCTAGATGGCACAGGCTGATAGGTCCTTAACTCAATTTGGTAGCAATCACATCGTTATCTACATAGCGCAGTTGACTGGTTGTTATTGCATTAGCGGCTCAACATTCAAATACTCGTAGTGTTTGCTGTTTGCTGTTAGGAGTCTACAGTGGGCTTTCAGAAAGCATCTGAATTCAACATCTAAGAAAAGTGAAGACTCTTTTACTCCATATTTCTGTGCATATTGCATGGTTTGCTTATTAATTTCTAAATGAGCAATCATACAGTTTAAACTAAGCATCCTGTTTAATGGCTAATGGAGTGATTTACTAAGTATATATAAGCTGCAGCATTCGAGAAAAGGTTAAAGCAAAGACTATAGAACAACACAAGACACATCACTTGTATTGTTTTGAATGAGAGAAAGTGAAAGTGAATGTGCAATATGGTGTAATAAGTCCCGCCTTCTAAATAAGAACCAGTCGGCGATTGGTAAAGTCATCGCGTAACTGCAAAGCTATTAGAAGCTCCGGTTCCTATAGGAACAGTCAGACGTGTGCCTAAACAGTAAAATACCCAGAGTTAAATCAACTCTGCTCAGAGAACATTTGGTCCCTCTCTGAATAGTGTTAAAATAACACTTAAGCAGAGTTAAAGTTAATGAGATAATTAAGCTATTAATTAAGTGATGATTGAACATTAATGATGAACACCTGCTGTTAACAAGCAGAATCACTGAAGAAAAGAGAAACACAAGAACTGCAACTGACTTCAACCAAAACTTACAGTATACCTATTATTATTTATTTATTTATTTATTTTACTGTAGCATTTTTAACATAAACATTAATACAGCTTTTTGAGTGCATTTGCAGTTGGCTTGTTTGATCATGATTCTTACCGCTCTCCAGCACACACATCTCTCCATCACTCGGAATGCCACTGATACATCCACATGAGCCCAAACTGATGACATCACAGGCATCATATGTCCTGCAGTTGTTGTATGTCCATGCATAACCATCTTCACATACGCACTGGTATTCGGTCACATTTGGCTGGCACACTAATGTTAATATAATAAAACTGGTTAACAACAGAATGTTTACACAACATTAAAGAAAATGAAGCAGTGTGAATGACGTAAATTGCTTTTGATCACCGGTTTAACAGGCTCACCTGTTGTGATGTTCGCAGCAGTAAGTTCAGTATTGTTGTCCAGTTGAAGAGGAAACGTAATGGAGGCCAATGATGCTCTGATCTGTTCAATCACCACAGCTTGGGATGCATTCACTTCCACAACCACAATGAACTCCAATAGCTCTATACATAAGAGAAAATGAATGCGATTTTAATAATAATGCGGTCATAAGGAGGCCTGTACTCTTGAAATAAAGGACGAGACAAAACCATTGACAGTCAAAAAATAAAGCATATTAAGTTAATGTGTCTGGATTTTTATATCAATAATATCAAACAATTATTATAACAGTGTGTGAGTAGGGGACAAAACTGTGAATCAGACCTGCGCTTCTTGGTAATCTATGATGCAGTTGCCCATCTATGTAGCTAAACTGGAAAAATAAAATAACACAAAAATACATATTTATTTTTTTTATTTATAATCATTTATCATGTGAGTTAATCATGTGACCATGGCAGGGTTATTATCATTAACTAAAACGATTAAATACATTTCTGTTAATAGAAATAAAGCTGAAATAAAATATAATATAAATTAGTTTAAAAACTTAAAATATTAAATTTAGAAAATTAGAAATGTTGCATTTGCAATAAACTGGTTGAAATTATTAAAATTAATTAATATATATATATCTAATATAATACTAAAATTATTAACTGGAAATAAATAAAAACTAAATCTGAACTAAAAATAAATTAAACCTAAATAGCACAATAATAAATAATAATAATAATAATAATAATAATAACAACATGACAAAAGTGCATAACAAAATTACTAAAATTCTAAAAATAAAAGCAAATTCAAAATATGAATATACCTATAATAAAACTAAAATAACACTGGACCATAGATCCATACAATAAATTAGCGTTTTTTTGCTATAAATTTCATCTTAAACATTTTAAAAATGTAATGGTTACAAAATATTTAATTCTTAATGAAAATTATATTATTGTAAGTTAATCTAAGTAAAGACAGGAATCTGTTGTTTTCCAAGCATGATTTGTGTTTATATACAAATGAACCTTCCCCTACCTCTAAATCTATACTTGTTTCTGGGAAATCAAGTGTTTCCACAACACATTCATGGGTCAGCAGAACCGTCATTATGATTCCTATGAAGTACTTTAATATTTGTCCTGTATCTGAGAAATTGAGAAATGAAATATACACACGCACATTTTATATATATATATATATATATATATATATATATATATATATATATATATATATATATTTAGCATATAAACAGATATCAGAAAAACATGTACACAGTCTTGAAAAAGATAATGAAATACTGCGTGAATTCTGAACTTATAGTTTCGACAGTGAGGCCATGAGCACCAAATGCGATCCATTTCAGTGAGATATTGTAAACAAAGCCAGAGAATATTTGGCATTATATCAGATCTAAAACCTAAAGGCTCAACTGGTTTAGGATAATTGAGTACAATGTTTTGCATTACAACATTTTTGTGACAACAGCAGTTACAGTGTACCAAAGATAATTTAGTTGATTTTACCTTGACCGGCCATGTTCCTCACTGATGTATGTTAGTCAGAATCACAACATATTTCTTCAGTACAAAAGGCAATTATATGGCTCATCCAGATACCTTAAATCTGTAAAATAGGAAATTCTGTCACAGATAATCATTGATTACAATGATAAGACTACATTTTGATTAAAGATGTTTAAGGTCTTTTGTAATGTCTCAAACCAATCATATTTTTGTGCTATTTGTCACAAGTCAGCAGAAATTGTCATGATAAAATGACTTTCAGGGATTTAGAAAATGTAATTCCTTAAAAATCAGAGGAACTATTTGATTGTTCTATCTATTAATTGTTACAACAAATATTTACATTATAGGCTACATTAGGATCAAATATTTCATAGAAGCACCCTGCAATTAATAGATTAAAATAAAATAAACAAAAGGATTATTTCTTTATAAATTACAATGACACAACCTGCAAGCACAAATACGTATTGGTTGCGTACCAGTCAACTGCAATCACTCATCTGAATTTAGGTCAAATTTCTGCTCTTTTATATTAATAACAGACTCCAGAAATGACAACTTTCAAAAGTACAGCACTAAACAATACATTTTAAAGTCAAGGTAAGCTTTTCTTTCAATTAATGTACATCAAAAAGTAAATTACATTCAAAAGATTAAACAAGCTGATTTGTCACTCCTAGCTTACCTCTGGAAACAACCATGAAGAGATGCCAAACCTGTTTCTCAGGGTCTGAGATTTTGTTTCCTCGTCAAATGATCCACCTACAAAATCTTCCTGGAATTAACATGTCTTTGTTCAGGTCACCACTACAATGTGACTGCGTGTGGGTCACCTGCTAGACGAGTTTGATTCTCTCTATTATTTCCTTGTTCTCTTGTGTAACAGAACAGAAGTGGGCTGAGATTTAAAAGAAACAGTGTAAGGTCTTATGGGCTACATTATCAGGAGTAAATCACATATTATATATACTCAGACATCCTTAGACAAAAAATCCATTATTGGCATATTATGAAAATTTAAGAGAGTAGGCTATTATAAATATAGTTACATACTTTATCAGGCCTAGCCTCTGACATTCGATCAACAAAGCAAAACGATATCATATTTGAACTGCTGATAATAAATTGATTTTAATATCTCTTTAATCAACTCAATGTTTTACATTTGTATAAATATAAGAAAATGCATTTTCATGGGAGGAGTATAAGATATAGTATCGTCATTGCATAATTATATGTACACTCCTATCATTATCTGTGAAACAGAGCATTTGAGAGTTGTTATGCAAGATTCATCAGATTCCTTTACGCTCAATGAACATTAGTTATACTGTTCCACTAAAGGATGGGGCCAACACATTAGTAATCCTGAAGACATTTATAACTTTATTAACTTGTTCAGGTGTGATTAATCAGGGCTGGAGCTAAACTTTGGGCCTGATTGATGTGTGTGTGTGTGTGTGTGTGTGTGTGTGTGTGTGTGTGTGTGTGTGTGTGTGTGTATATATATATATATATATATATATATATATATATATATATATATATATATATATATATATATATATATATATATATAGCCATAAAATAAGTAAATTAGCCAATTTTGGAATTAAGGATTGCAGAACTGAATACACCCTAGATTTAATTCAACAAATGTATAATATTCTAGCACTTAGTATGCCCTCCATAATTTTGAATATACTGCTCTGACCCTTCTTGGCACGGAGTGTACAAGTTCATGACAAATTGTCACATCTGTCCTGTTTAACTCCTGGATGATGAGCTCCTTAAATGCCCTGATCTGTAATGGGGAGTGTTGCTCAACTCGTCTCTACAGAATCCCCCACAGGCGCTCAAGAGTGTTAAGACTGCGTGCAATACGTGTCCACAGAAGGTTTTTCACCTTGAGATAATGCATCCTCACTGTCATGTTGAAAAAAATGCCCAACCATGCAGGGAATGAGGAAAGGGTAACAACTTCTGTTTCAAGTTTGTGTATTAAATTACACAGTGGTGTGGGAATTCATGGCAGCATTGATAAAGCACAACTCCCTCACACCTTCAGCACTCATACATCCCTATATAAGAGCTTTACTACAACTGAACTTTTCTGTGGGAACCAGGCACTTCTCACTGTATCCTCCTCTAGCAACACCATAACATTTTGGATGCTGTTAGATCCAAAATGATTGATTAGGTCTCATGAGACCAGAGTATTGATTCCCAAAATCTATATTTTACATATATGGACTTTGGAAATGGCTAACTGACTTTATTGTGCTTTGGCTACAGTAGGTAGTTCCAGTGAGAACAACAACCACAGTTTTATTTAGTAACTTTTAGGAGGGTGTACTCATTTTTGCTACACAATATTTTACCACCTTGATAACAAAATCTTATTTTCCAGAATAATTTTGATATGCTTATTTGGTAATTGATTAAGCAGACTTGCTGGAACATTGTATCTCTAAAGAACCCTAACATGTCTTCTAACTCGTAATCTGTAAACATGATTTTGCTCAAAATGAAAGTATGAAAAGGACAGCATAACAACATAAAGCCCTTTGCTTTTATTTATCTTGCGCAGCAAGCCAAAAATCTTGACTGACAGCATTCTTATTTCCAAACCGTAATCATTTTTCATATGTAACAGGGCCATCTGGGTTATAATGTTGCTCTGAAAACAAACAAATCTGACAAAGCTGCCAAAGAAAAACAGCAGCTTTTTATGTTTATTATTTTTGTTCTAAACTGGCCACTCCCTGCGCATACATGCAGCCTAGCATGGATAAGAGCAGGGAGAGCAGCAATAACCCCCCTAGGGTAAACAGAACCAACATATGCAGATATAATTAATATCAATAATTTAACATGTACTCATATTTCAAGAATAAGTCTGATTCAGGGGAATCATAAGGCAAATCCTGACTGAAGAGAGGAGGAGCTGGGGATGGAGGAGGGTAATTAGCTCCTGAGAAATGCAATAGCTGCTGATAATACTGAGGAGCTTATATACGAATGCCGTGATAGGTGTCGTAGGTAGACGTAAGTCACCTGGGAGTCAGCTGATGCGAGCTTGACTGACGTGATCTTCCAACGTGACCTTCCCCTGGCAAAAGGCGCCTTTGATTTTATTTTCCTCTACACCACTAGATGGCACAAAAACTTGCCGCAGCACTTTCCTAAATATCCGCTTTTCAAGATGCACATGCAAATTTGAAGCGATCGCGGGCAGCAACGCAGTTGATTCTGAGGTAGTTTGATCTAATATTTGATGTTTTTGATGCATTTGAAGCAAATGAGAATCTATTAAATTAATATTTGTATTTTCAGACAAAGGACTTCTTAATGATTTTGAGTTTTGTTCATGGTAATTCAAGCAACAGTTTTTCAATAACAGAAGAATATGTAAAAGTATGGTATTTGGGGTAAAAGGTACAGTAATTAACATGATAATGAATAGCTGACTGACTTTTCCATTTGTTGACATGACATGGTTAGATTCAGATGGCAAATATCATATATCAAATTGGCTATCTATCTTAGAGATAATACCCATATTTAATGAAACAAACATATTTATATATCATATAATATCATATCATAATAAAATATAATTTATTGTTACTACTGTAAATCTATATGAAATATTATGGGATCTCCTTCAATGCTTTCAGAATCTTTACTTTTTTAGAGTAATTTTGTTTCTGTATTTTTAAAATATATTTTTATATTAACATACGCCTATTTTAATGACAGTATATTTATTGAACAAAAATTAATTATTTTATTTATCAAAATAAACAGAAAATAGTACTAACTTTGCTAAAGTGATTCTTTTGAACAAGTATTAACTTACACATTATTAAAAACATTATTTTAGCTAAAGTATTTGTATGAATACTGTGTGCCTTTTACCCCATGCTGAGGAGCCTTTTACCCCATGTGTGGGGTAAAAGGCCCCCCTTACCACCTCATACATTTATAATATTTTATAAAAAATTAACCACTTGTATGATTTATTTTCACACAAAATATGTTGCTCCATCAATGTTCAATACAAATATATATTTTTTCCTGCAATCATACACTTTGAGAGTAGTGAAAAGTACATTTTTTCCTAAGGTGTGCCTTTAGCCCCCTTGTACCCTATTCTCATCGCTTCATAATATTAAGGTTGAACCACTGTTGTCGCGTCAACGGTTTTAACGATGTATTTAGTACCTCTCTGGACCTCAAAAGGTGCAATGTCGTTGCTGCCTATGTGTGGATCAGATACCACTGGATTTCATGAAAAATATCTTAATTTGTGTTCCTTACGTGTATGGGACGACATAGTGTTATTACTTAATGACAGAAATTTCATTTTTGGGTGAACTAACCCTTTAGGAATCATGCAGTAGAAACCTGGGAGACACCTGCTACAATCGACCAACAATAGCCTACAGCAAATGTGTGTTAACTTAAAAACCATCTCTGTGAAAACTTGCAACATAATAGACATTCAAATAACACTGAAAAGGAACATGATCTGTCTTATCTCTAGCGTCACCTCTGAAAATGCCTCCTGTGAACTTGAGCCGAACCCGTTTTTGTTCAGCAGTTTAACTGCTTTTTCACCGCAGGCAAAACTAAGAATGGTTGCTTTGTAAATGAACAACAGCAAAAATATTTGAAGAGTATAAGCTACATGCCAGTTATCAGCATTAGCTTTACAAAGCTCCGTTGCTGATGTATTGCATTGAGCCCACATTCATAGAAATTACTTCTGTAATTTGTATAACAAAATTTAAATCCTTTAAGGAGAGTGTCGCTGCCCCCTGCTGTCTGCCCAGAGTTACAGAAACTGTAATTGCCTGTTATTTAAAGGGTTAGTTCACCCAAAAATGAAAATAATGTCATTTATTACTCACCCTCATGTCGTTCCACACCAATAAGACCTTCGTTCATCTTCGGAACACAAATTAAGATATTTTAGTTGAAATCCAATGACTCAGTGAGGCCTGCAAAGGGAGCAATGACATTTCCTCTCTCAAGATCCATAAAGGTACTAAAAACATATTTAAATCGGTTCATGTGAATACAGTGGTTCAATATTAATATTATAAAGCGATGAGAATATTTTTGGAGCGCCAAAAAAAACAAATAGGCTAACGACTTATTTAGTGATGGCCGATTTCAAAACAATTGGCCATCACTAAATAAGTCGTTATTTTGTTTGTTTTTTTGGCGCTCCAAAAATATTCTCATCGCTTTATAATATTAATATTGAACCACTGTACTCACATGAACCGATTTAAACATGAAATGTCATTGCTCCCTATGAAGGCCTCACTGAGCCATTGGATTTCAACTGAAATATCTTAATTTGTGTTCTGAAGATGAACGAAGGTCTTACGAGTGTGGAACGACATGAGGGTGAGTAATAAATAGGGGTGTGACGAGATCTCGTGTCACGAGATCTCGCGAGACTAAACTGTGACGAGATTTCTCGTCGAGGCGAAAAGTAGTCTCGTGATATTGCCATGACAGAGTGTTAGGATGATTAGAAAGAATATGCCACTGCTACGTTTACATTACGCCTCCACTGTCGTTTTGCTTTGTATTTAAATAAAAAAACATTTAATTCAGTTGGAAAATGGTCGCCGCCGCTCCATATTCACAGAGTTACGCGCGATCGCTGAAAGTGAAAGTAAACACAAGCGTGCATTCAAACGCGATTTCAATACCCCGCATTTTGAAAGCGGCTCCCTGATGAATGCAAATATGAAGCTATATTAGGCTGGGCATTGTAGTTGTAACCATCTCTCAGCTCTGTATCAAAGAAAAATTTGGTCTTATTTGCACTTTGAATATTAATGTTAATAAATGAGACCTTATTGTAAAGTGTTACCATTTTTATTTATACTGTTTTTATTTCTATGGTCAGTTTGTGGAGAGGAGTTCAGTTAGGAGGTCAAAAGTTGTAGAAGCTCATAAATCATGTACAGTAAGGTCTGAAGAGACTGAAATCATACAGAAGAGAAGTCAGTCAGTTGAGTTTGTGGCAAAACCTTTTACAGTACTTGAGTATTGTTGTCTTTTACTGCATATGATAATTCATACACAGAAAGTAGAACTGAAATTACATTCATTACAAGATGATTAGTTAAAACATTTCAAATACACCTGCAGAATATTTTTTCTAGTCATGTATTTCACCATTGAGGATTTCTTAAAAAGTGTGTAAAAATCTTGTCTCGTCTCGTCTCGTGAACTCAATCTTGAGTCTCGTCTCGTCTCGTGAGATACCTGTCTCGTCACACCCCTAGTAATAAATGACAGAATTTTTGGTTGAACTAACCCTTTAAATGATATTCCCCAGCCTGACCCAGATTAAAACAATATGCTAATTCACAATACTGCAATTGTACATTCTTTACAACATTTTTTTTTTTTTTTCTGTTACTCGGTTGAACATTTGGTAAATATTCTAAAACTGTATAGTTCTTCACTTCTGAATGAGGTATTAGGGCCTACAATTCTATTTAACTCGGTTTACTACAGTACATTCAGTAAATGTTTGACCTATAGGCTATTTTGTTAGTTAATATGCATATTTTATATAAAAATTCCATATTCATAAATTGCATATACTAATAATTGCATACTACTAATAAAAATATATAAAATTTGATAATTTATATAGATTTTTGTAAAATTAATTTAAAAAGTTGGTCTGAAAATCAATTGTTGGAGTAAGAGTTAATGACCAAATGCATCTCATAAGTGTTGGTGCTCAGTGGTGTAGTCTAGTTTTTTGTAGTGAGTATACTGTGATTTTTCCTTCCCAACCTCATACTCACTTGTCCTAGAGCGAAACCCCATAAGCACTGCCACACTCATTAATGCATATAGTATGCATCTGATCTAGGCTACATGTAATTGAGAGCATTCTGAAAGACTTAAATCTGGGCAAAACAAGACTTTAACAGCCAATGACATTCACAGCTGAAGAGACTGGATGATTTTCTACTGTTTAGTGTCAATCACCATCTAACTCAGCCAGTTAATATAACCTTAGAAATTATATGAATATGGTCCCTGGATCATAAGTTTTATCAGCTGGCAAGTTTCAATGCACATTTAAGAGTGCAAGTTGCAACTATTATTACAAAATGCTGGGTTAAAAACAACCCAAGTTGGGTTGAAAATGGACAAACCCCGCAATTGTGTTGTTTTAACCCAACTATTGTGTAAAAACTGCTGTATTGCTTGCTTAAAATAAACGCCAAATAGGTTGGAAATGAACATTTATTAATATTAAATATAATAATTAAACAATAACCATTAAAATTGTTTATTAATAAATTATCACCTTTTGATTATTATTGTTGCCTCTAGTAATTATGTATCAGATTTTTAATTTCCAATCTATTTGGGGTTCATTTTAAGCCAGCCATATAGTAATTTTTAAACAATAGTTGAGTTAAATAAAACTACCCAGCAGGTAGGGCAATTTAATCCAACCATTGGGTTAAAACAACCCAATCCATTTTCAACCCAACTTGGGTTGTTTTTAACCCAGAATTTTTAGAGTGTAACAATAATGGAAAGATGAAGCTTATCAGTATGTCACTATTTCACCCCGTTTGGATTTTATTTTCTGGTTTTCTGTAGTTTTCCTGCCAATTGTTCATCATAGTTATGCATTTCAATTCACTAACTTGAAATTCGATTCAATATCAGTTATTTTGGATATACTGTATATCAATACATGGCAAATTTTCTCAAGAAAAAAACCCCCAACTAATGCAAATGGAAATCATTCTGTACGACATTAATATTGAAGGTTAAAATGAACTGATTTGTATACAAATTTAAACTACAATTAAGGATTTTTTTTGTAAAAAATAAATTAGGCCTACTAACTTTGAAATTATCCAATACGTTTTTTGAAATATAAATGGTGGCTGTCAACTTGATGGATTTATTCAAACATTCATTAGGCTATTGAAGAATATTAAAAATTATAATTAGGCCTAATATGCAATGTGCATATATTTAGCTAAATTCTCCTCTCTAGAGTACACTTTTCTAGCTGACTAATGAGTTTATGGTCACTGAATATGTTTTTCTGAGGTAAATGTGACATTACATGACATTGTTTACAAGCTGTTATAACGTCTTTCCGCGATTAAAACACTGATTACGCAAATACACGAGACATGATACGGATTTAGTTAAGTTGTACTGTATATTTTAACGTACCTTCGAAAGTTCATTCATGTTTATTTCGCGCTGTAACTGGTATTAAAGCAGAGGAGTTCACGTGCGCTTCACGTTGCCGCCGCTTCTCTTGAACTGATGAGGCGTTACAGCGGTCACGAACCATTAAAGAGCGCCAAATCGGTATTTGTGGGGGTTTTTTGTAGTAAAATGGCCAGAATTTGAAATATGAGACTACGTTTCATGTCAAAAACAACAAACGACAAATCTTATTGTGATTTACTGGATGGTAATGTATCCTCGCGCTTTTTTAAGTGGAATGACGCATTTTTGTAGGCAAAACCCGGAAGCGAGTTAGCATTTTAGGACTTCCGGTTCCAACGAAACCGCTCCCTATCGACTATGGCCCTGTCCCAAATGGCACACTCCGGCCTTGTGGACTTCCTCAGAGTCCACACCTACAGTCTATGGTCCACACTTTGGTGACGTCATGTAGTGCAGACCTATAGGGCCCTTGGCGCGAGTCCACGAGGGCGCATTGAGAGGTATTTTTGGGACAGACTCGATCGTCACGCCGGAAATAACGGTATGGTTGTTTTTTGACAGGAGCTGCAGGTTCGGGAATGCTGCCTATTGTTGTTGTTGTATAGGCTATCACAAATATCTTATACAAATAATTAGGCTATTATAATATTTAGCATCGAGAACAGGTTTCTTTTCTTTTGCAAAATATTATCTCCATGTCAGCTACACAGCCTGCTTTTGCTTATGCCACCTGGGCATTAGACAATATATACATGCAAATAATGTATACAGTTGTAATAATACATAATGTTCCATTTGAACTAAGATTACAATTTTAACACATAATAAACATGTGCGTGAGTTTCAGATGAATTTACAGGTTTAAATATAAATACTAGGTTTACATATGACTCAGTAAAGCCCTGACATTCGGTTCTATTTATTTAATGAATAACATAATGCGAACATAATGCGATATTATTCAACGAGCTATTATTATGTTTGAGATATCAACCACTGGTCGATGACAATAATGTTTGTATAAACTGTAGGTAACAACTGGTAAAATGTACACCTAGGTCATAAAAACCGTAATGATACCTACACTTTAATATTTTCTTCTCAGCCATGCCATCAATTGCTCTTGAGCGAAATCTCCTCCCATCCGTTGTCTGATTGGCATTTCGCAAGGATTCCTGGGTAGTTAAAGTGTGCGGAGCCTGCATCTATGCGGGCTTCGCGGAAGACCGCTTCAAGGGTACAAAGGAGGCGCTGCTGAGCACACTTCATCAGAGCGTTAAAATCAAAATGCTGAATGGGACGGCCTACGGACTCGTAGACTCGGCGAGCACGCACAATTTAAGTCCACGAGACCGAAAGTCCACATGAAGTGCGCCATTTGGGACAGGGCCTCTATAGTCCACTATATCGGGTGTCAGCCATTTTGTTGTGGTGTCCGAATTCTGAGTGAACGACTTCATTCCCTACATTCGTTCACTACTTTATACCCACAATTCTCTCTGATTTCGAGTGTACATTCGATGTACACTTGCTGAAGCACTATTTCCCAAAATCCAATTTTTTTTTTTTTTTTTTTTTTAAATCACTACTTGAATAAAACCTTCTAAAATGTAGGGGGACATTATTATATAGATTTTGTAGGAATTGTAAAAAGTCACTAAAGAGAGTACCTATTAAAAGCCATTTGAACCAATGGGATCGCGTGGGTTCCTAATGGAGACCTGGGGCACGTTCAAGCCTATGGTTCAAGCTCAAACCGGTGTGCAACGTTTTGCTACGGTTTCCAGGTTGAACGACATGTTTCCTGGAAACGGTGTGCAACAGGTTTGAGATAAGTTTTCTCTTGTTTGGTGGGTGTGTCAAAAATGTCAACCCAATCAGCATCAACATATATATAAACCACGCGGTATTAAAGAGACAGCTCGTAAATGTCATTAACAACAAAATAAATTCATAAGAGCATATTATTAGAGCAAATTTATATTGTTTGCACATGTGTATTTACATTAATGGCAAAATAACTTAAACAATAAGAGCACAAGTATAGATCTGGAACTGTCTAAATATAGATCTGTCTAAATATCATTTATTTGCAATGTCTTCTGGTCCATATCCGAATGTGTGCTATAATGTAACATAAAAATACTATACTATTTTGCTATTGTATTGTGGAGTGATACTTTCATAAACAAAGGCAAATGTTGTATCACAATAAGTAGAAGTTTCCACAAATCTTCACTCGATTGGGATGTCCTCTTTTATTTTGGACGGCAAGGGCAATTACTGTCACATCGAGTGTATTTTGCAGTATTAAACACATATTTATACCGATTTCATCAGGCTCTGAAAATTCTTCAGAAAGAACACAAAGTATGGCCTTCTCAGCTGCCATAGTTGCATCTCTTGCGTCATCACAACGGGGTGTTCAATGCACCACCGTTTCCGTTTAAAAAACGTTTTGCAACGTTTTGTCGGGGCTGAACGCAGCCCTGATTTCGGGGGGACCCAATTTGTCACCACACCAGGAAGCATGCAAGCTACTACAGCAAAAGGAAGGCCTAGATAGACAAGAGATTGTGCGAAGAGGTGTATAACTCTCATTTGTATAACTCCAGCATGAAATAATGCAAAGATGTTTACATGGTTTGTAACTTGTGACAAGATTACTCAAAATTGTGCATGCGTCAAATGCCTGTGTATGCATATGAGTCAAAATTAAGTATACTTTGCAAGGCTCTTCTTTCAACTGCACGTGTAAAAAAATCTAAGTATACTTACTGCGTAAGTAAGTAAGTATACAACAGCTTTCTTACCTGTGCACAAAGGCATTTTACTTCGGAGTTGGGTGGAACTGACAGAGCAGCCGTTTCTTTAAGTTTTTTTCCCCTTTGTTTGGCCTGTGTTCATCCAGTTTGAAATGTCTACAAACATGGAGGTTTTTCAGATTTTTTTAATCGCCGTTCTCTCCGTATTTACAATTCTTTACAGTCTTTAGCCACTGCCTATAACGAGCTGGATCCTTCTCTAGAACCAAAAGTAACTCACTCCCGCTGAACGTTATTCTTTGAGTTCTAGGACCCGGGAACAGTACAAGTCGACACAATTATGACTAAAAGTTTGCCGAGAAGTATTTCCTACTAAAGCAAGCCAAGGCAGTCAAGCGTATGGCAGACTGGGAGTGGCCTTGTACAGCAGCATGCCCAGTGCATTATGGGTGTTGAAGTTTTCCTATTTGGCAAAGGGGAAGACAACAGCCTTTTTTCTCAAGTAATCTTCAAGCAATTCTGCATGAAGATGCATTTTTATTGGTGATGCAGTAACATTTAGACATCTTGGGAACATTTGGAATTTATTAAAATCTGAACAATGTTTTAATTTAAAATTTTTGATGTAAAAAAAAAGTTATCTCAAAACAAAGGAAACTCTAGAGACCCCATTTTTCAAGTAGAGATAAAAGTACCCTTAACCACTGTACAATATACAATACAGTATGAAGGCATCTTGTAAATTTTTATCATATCAGAACATAGAAACATTTCTTCTACCAAACACTATCAGACATTGCAGTGAAAGAAACACTTTTAGAGTGTCTTTTAATTGCTTATAATGGCATATGAGCCGTTGGAGCTGTCTGAAGTTGTAACTGCCGGGGAAAGGTTGGCTTCAGACACGTTGTACACATCTGCAAATAGTTAAATGTTTGTTACTCACATCTATTGTTTTTGCATTAATTCATTAAGCAGACTTTTATCTAGATGATGAATATAACTCATGAATAATAACTACATTCTCATTATTAAAATATATATTAATCTTTTTTTTTTTTTCAGATGTATGTCATCTACTTACTCCTTCGCCGGATCCATGGCAGGAAATTGAGTCCAGGTATGGATGATGGTCCTGCACTGGTGTTCTGTAACATGATATCAATCAATATATGAGTCAATGTAAAAATTAATATTTAAGCATTGGTTATAAGTTTAACATTAGTTAAAGTCCTATAGAGCTCATATAAGGATGTGCTTTTATAGAATGGCATTTACATTGGTACGGCCTGAACTGAGATTCTGTAGTGACAGCTTTCCTCGTAGTGACTCACGAACCTGCAAACAAAGATCTCTGGTTAACATCCAGAAATTAGTTGAAAGTTTCTTAAATGTCTGCTTATTACACAGAATGCTTGTTTTTATCACACCAGATATTTTCCGATATTGGTCATCGATTGCAACTCTCAATTTTTAGTATTCATATACTATTATCCACTTCTGCTCTTCAGACCAAACAGTGAAGGCAACAGTACATCTGAGCATAACAAAGCTGTCTCTGAACATGTCACCATGAAATCAAAATTGACTAATATGCTTATTTTTTTAATTAATGATTTATCCATGCGCATCTTTTTAAAAAATAAATAAATAAATACATTCACATGTTCTCGTAACCTTTAATCAAAATAGCTCCCTCTTACAGCGACATTTCTTCTCTGAAGACGTGTTTTTCAGCGTGAGTGCATGACAACCTTTCACTCACATTCCTTTTGGACAAACTCAATGTCCGCCCTACATTTTTTGTTTGTTTGTTTGTTTTGTTTTTGAGAAGCTGTTTCACTCAGATGTCACAATAGGGAAGACAAGGGCCTATTTACACTTGTCACTTAAAGGTAGGATAGGCAATGTTTTTCACAAACACCTTTTGTTATACTGGTTGAAACTCTCTTAAAGGGTTAGTTCACCCAAAAATGAAAATTCTGTCATTAATTACTCACCCTCATGTCGTTCCACACCCGCAAGACCTTCGTTCATCTTTGGAATACAAACTAAGATATTTTTGATGAAATCCGAGAGGTATATGACTCGTCAGAAGACAGCAATATAACATTTTCAAGGTCCAGAAAGGTACTAAAGACACTGTTAAAACAGTCAATGTGACTACAATTCAACCTTAATTTTATGAAGTGACAAGAATACTTTTTGTGTGCAAAAACAAAACGAAAATAATGACTTTATTAAACAGTATCTTCTCTTCCCTGTCATTATCCATGTCCATACAAGCACATTGAAGGCTTCCATGTTTACGTCCGAATGCCGGCTTAGTACTGGCCAAAGCTGAGCAGCACGATGCATGCATATGATGTTGACGCAGGAGCCGGCCAATAATGAGTCGGCATTCTGATGTAGAATCTGGGAGCAGGTAAACAATGCAAACAATGTATGAGAGTGACACAGAAGGGAAGATATTGTTGAATAAAGTCGTTATTTTTGTTTTGCGCACAAAAAGTATTCTCGTCGCTTCATAAAATTAAGGTTGAACCACTCCAGTCACGTCGACTGTTTTAACGGTGTCTTTAGTAGCTGTCTGGACCTTGAAAGTGTTGATTATATTGATGTCTATGGACGAGTCATATACCTCTCGGATTTCATCAAAAATATCTTAATTTGTGTTCTGAAGATGAACGAAGGTCTTATGGGTGACATGAGGGTGAGTAATTAATGACAGAAATTTCACTTTTGAGTGAACTAACCCTTTAATATTAGCCTACTTTTTATATCGTTGCAGTGTTAAGATTACTGCACAGTCAATTGCTTTGTATGTCATAGTGAACTTATATAGATAAAATATATATAGATCAAATTTTGAATCAATATTTAATGTTCAAATATTTGGTGGGCAGCTCTGTAATAAAGCAGGATAAAAACAGTAAATAAATCTAGACAACATGATTAATGATGCTGTCAAATGTGTAATATGGTTTAAGGAATAAATTATGTCTGTAATAGATCTTTAGATTAAATCCAATGTTACATAATTAAGTGGCTTTACTTAATCTCTTTACAAAGCAACAGAAGTAAACTCATACTGTACCTTGCTGTCTAGAAGCGTTCCAAACACCAAAATAAAGAATCCCTATTAAAGGAAGTGTTACAAATGAAAATACAAATTAAATTCATAAAAACATGGACATTTAGAATAAACAAATGTACAGCATTACAGCAAAATGATAATGTTATATTATATATATATATATATATATATATATATATATATATATTAAATTGAAAAAATTTCAATAAAATTTAAGAGACAAAAAGTGATACCTGCAGTGAATTGAGGAGTGCAAACACCACATGAACACCCAAGTCACGTGACACCATGGTTCCAATTCCAAATCCCCATGTTAGACCAAAGATAGGAGTCAATATGGCCACACATCGGCCAATGACCACCAGGGCATGTTTATCTTCTGGTTGAGTTGCAGCACCAACTCCTCTCCTCAACATCTTACACAGAACCACAATCAAAACCACAAGGTTTATGGCTACAATAGTGAGAGCTGGAATCACAAATGCCAGCAGGGCCTTAGATTCATCCCAGTTCAGCCAGCACGCTCTTTGGGAAATATATTTTTGAGATCCAGCTGTCGACGCAACAGTAATGACCGCTATGAGAAAAGGTGAACCATAACCGACTATGAAGGCTATGGCCATCATTCTGAACCTTGACATTTGGGACAAGACCATGACTGTACGGTAAAAGAGCAACAGCGCTGAAATCAACATCCAGAAGAAAAGAGCCAGGTAAAAAAAGTGCATGAAGAAAACCGCTGGACTGCAGCGACCCACTGAGGGTGGCTGCTCTTGATCTGTGATTGCGGCTCCAATGAAAAAACAGATGTTTGCGATCAGCAGGGACACGGCAATGTTGACTATGGAAACATGTCGCATATAGGATGTGTCATTTCTTATTACCGACTTCCATACAATAGTCTCAATAACGAGGCACAAAATCAAGCTGGCCATTGAAATAGCTGCACCAATGTAAGTTATATAGGCCAAGGCTTTGTTTTTATTGTCATATGGTGACATTAGGATTGAAAAAGAAGTTGTGTGGTCGCATTCACATGTAATCTTGTCCTTTTCATTCACTGAGGGCTTTACTTTACATCCAGTGGAATCCCATGCGTCAAGACTGAAGTTCCAAAAGACACACTGAGGATTTCCCAAAGACTGATCAGTTTTGTCAAACGCAAAAGAAATGCTGTTAACTGTTGGTTTAACCTTAACGACAACCACATCTCCATTGATGCGCACATTTGACTTATTAGTGTCATTTTTACTACTAGTATTACGAGTAGGTAGGACATTGTCGAGTGTTGTGAAGATTATGATGGTTATGTTAGTCTCATTAGGAACCTGTGGTATTACAATCTCTGTAGTTGAGTTAAACAGTGTTGATGTTATACTGAATGAGTTATTAGTTGTAGTTCTGTTCAGCTGAATGGATTTTCCACTAATCGTAAAATCATCCGTGAGACGGTCACTTATATTCTCAATAGCTTCCAGAAGTTTAACGCTGGTGTTGTTGTCATTGTTCAATATGGTCCATTGAGAACTGACATTACCTGATACAATAATGTCCACTGTATGTAGGAAATCCTGGAAATTGAATATAAAATTTTTTTAATATGATAAAATGTATCCCATAAAATGTGGATTATAATGTAATGAACAGGTTTAATTCATGATAATAGAGAAAATGGCTGTTGCATAACACAATTGACCCTTCGCTAAGCCACGCCCGAAAACCGCCACAGGCCAATCGTGGTTTAGCAACCGTTACTAGGCGCGGGAGGTCTGTCAAGCTTTCGAGCGAGGGAACATGCTGAAGCGTTGTTCTTATGGATTGTGTTAATCTGATACCCGGTATCCTAAAAGTTTGGACGAGGTGGTTGAATTTTTTTTCCCTTCCCGAAACCTAAAACCCAAGGGGAGAAATGCCAGTGTTCTGACAATTTGTGCTACCCTGTCAGATTTTGCTACCTCCCATTGAAACAGTGGGTAACGTTAGCAAAATCTGACAAAATCCGAAAAATGCTAACGTTACCTATCAGATTGTGCTTCCAGCGTGATGGTTTATGGCTTTATTAACATATACACCTACCCCAACATTAAACCTACCCTTACAATAATGCAAATACAGTAATTTTGTGTTATTTATCATGACAACAATGATGTAATATTGATGTATGCATATGCAGTAAGTCCGGGTAGGTTAGCTAGCTAGCTAACTCAGCACATCATTGCTTGGAAAGAATGACGGTTCTTTGTTCATAATTCATATATTTGGACGTGAAATAAAATGATTAAAGGCAAGACTGAGTTACGTTAGCCTGGCCTGCTAAAAATATAAGCGGGAGAATGTTATCATTGCAAAGTGGCCAGGCTAATGTCTTGTGTTTATTCCACAAGACTTATGGTTATTATTAGGTTATTTTCACAAATTTCACTTAACCTGCTGTAGATGAACAAAGCTTTTCCTAAATAAATTGTGTGTTTCCCATTTGAAATGTCAGCGTATGAGGCAGCTGCTGCTCACGCTGGGAGCTTTAGCTTCAGTTTTGATCAAATAATTTTTTTGATCAATATTATGTCGTGGATATATCCCTCGAATGCATACTGCAGTCCCTTTTGTCTTGCTCTCTCAGATATTTCACCTGTTCGCCAAAAATGACTAATTATCTCCTTGAAAATGTCTGACACCGGTGCATACATACTGTAAATGACTTGCCAAGCTCGAAAGCTTGACAGGCGTAGCAACAGTAACTAAGGAGGGTGGGGCTTAGCGAAGGGTCCATTACACTGCATGAACACTCTAGGCGTAGCTTCACTTTTGGGGGGGGGGCAGTGCATGTTTGTCTCTCATGGTGTAATGATGTATGAAGCACAGGTCACACAGAAGTCCCTTTCAAACTGAATAGCTTTGGTCAACACTTGAAACTGTAGCCCAGTTTGCATGGGGAAATGTTTCACCATCATGCAGATTTCCTATTGAAATTACTAGATTTAACTTCAATTCACTGAACAGAATGTCACCACACGGCATTATCATTCTGCGCTGTATAGCTTAAGTAGTTTTGTACCAGATTCTTACTCTGTGTGAAATTCTGACTCAGTGGGGAGGCTGCTACCTGAGTGGTCCATATCTCTAAAGCACACCCCCACACCTAATCCTAATCCTTATAGGAAGATCCAAGGGAGTCATCCTCTCACAGGGAGATTTTGACACCACAGCTGTGTTACATCGAATTCTGTGACTATCAAATTATGTGACCGTAGTAGGCATTGCTAACCCTGCTCTGGAGCTATCAGAGTTTAAAAAAAACAATAACATGATGTGTGAAAATACAAAGAAACATACCACAACATTTTGTTTTTGAGAATGAAAATGCAGTGTCCTACCTAGTTAAGAGTTATGAGCCTTATCTTTGGACTTGTGAAGACTTGTGGACTTATTATTATTTTATCTGTAGTCATTTCTTTCAGTCGCTACGGGGGTCAGGCCTCCCTGGAAGCTACGCCTATCAGCCCATGTCAACACTAATTTATCTTAATCATTAGATATTATCTTATTAAATTCAATTCAATACAAGCATACAATGTCTACAGATCAAAATTTACACAAAAGTTTGAATGTGAATATACATACCGTCATCACTGGCTCACTGATGGCAATTGATTGTGACAAATCAGCAACTATAACGAGTATATCCACAATGGCTTGGACAGTAGCAGCAGACTCTGTTATAGTAACATTATTCTGTGCTGTGACACTGCTGAGGTTATCCATAAAGTCTGTTATGTTTTCCTTAACCAAGGTCTAAAGTGCAAAGTACAAAAATACAAATATTAGAATCATTTAAGAATGGACAGATAATTGTTCAATAGTCATAACCAATAGATTACCTTAGCTTTGCTTTTAATGTCGTCGATCAAATCAAGTACACAGTTCCTCTGTACTGGTGTCCAATCAAGTGATTTACTGTCACATCTGTAAGTTATGGTGCCTTTAAAGCCACTTTGACAGATTCCGTTCTTCTCTTCATTTGCTTCTCCAAGTCCAAGTTCTTTATTTTGACAGTTGTTAACTGGAGTGGACAAGTATTTGATTGAAAGGCAGACAAAAAATAAGATTCAATTCAACCCTTTATCTCAGAATATAATACAATATAATACAACAATTAAAAATTTATATCACTTTTTCAAAATGCATTGTTCCAAAAAGTTTTTTTTTTTTTTTTTTTACTGTTTATTGAACACACACTAATTAGATTGCTAAAATAAGCATTCTGATGCTGAATAAATTGAGAAAATGAAGGCTTACATTTTTCCTTTATCCTAACTGTTACACTTCTCCTGCTATAATCGTAATCCTGTAGTTGTGGCAGACCCTTGAGACGGCAAGTAAAGGTTTCCTCCTTACAATTTTCTTTTTGAGTTTTATGATCTAATGTGATATTGTCAGATCCTGATTGGATTAAAAAACAAACCTTAATAAGATGGTGGATTTAACTGACTGAAAGTTTAAATGATGTCAATTAATTTTGTATATATTAAAAATATACCAACAATTTGTATGTACAACCTGAAGTTTGTACTGCACCATTCAGGACCCACTCAAGATTGTAGCCAATCTCAACAGAACATCTTAGTTGGACAGTGCTGCCATCACATGGGAAAACACGGTTTTCATCACCCACAATGATAGTTGGGCGTTGTTTAATAATAATATTTTGCCACTGAATGTACGGTACTGTACTGCTTTGGATGAGGCATGAGTATCGACCTGCATGTGGGGGGAAAAAAAACAGTGAAAAGAATACATGTTTATTAAAGTAAACCCAATACTTTAATTTTTATGGAAGATTTTTAGAAAAAAAAAAAAATTCTTGTATATTTATTTGCTACCAAAACAATACTTTGTAAATGTTCATGACATTGACATACTGTAAATGTAGCTTCATTTTCATTGGCTGATTGATTTCATAATTAAACTTAAAGCATAATCTATGCCAAATATGGTATCATGTAAAATAATCATATTAATAACCTTATATGCTGTAGAATATGTGCTAATATACTTCAGTGGTAAAGTTTCACAGCAGTCTGCGTTTTTAAAAAATAAATCAACCACTTTGCCATAAGATAGAGAGGACAAAGATAAATCCCACTCACCAGTGTCACTTTCACGAGTGTTTTCCACAGTGAGAGTGCTATTGTTGTTTGAGAGGGTGTATCTTGCATTTTCTGGTGCAGGATCTTTGTTAATCACCATCCATTTTATTGGTCCCTTTGCAAAGTCTGGCTGTATGCAGTTCAACTCCAGCTTTTGCAGAGGATATAATTCTTTTTTAACTTTTTCTTCTGATAATAAAAACCATACAGCTCATATCACCCAACAATGAACAAGAACAAACAACAACGTAATAAATATGATGGATATAAGAAATGTGAAGGGTTTTAGATTAGGCGCTGACTACCCTTACCACTTTGAGCAAAAGCATCTGCAGCTAAATATATTTGTTTGTTCTTTAGAGACTCAGAGAGTGCTGTGTTTGCTGAGGTAAAATCAAGGTTGTTGGATGTTGCACTTATTGTGTAGTCTGCTAAAACACTACCAGCCCTGTGGAGCGAAACACAAACCACACCAATGTGAAAACACTGGATTTTTTTGAAAAAGTAGTGAATAAATTGGTATGTTGAGTAAAAAAAAGTCACAAATTTAAATGGAAGATCATACCTGAAGCCAGTAACTTTTGCAGAACGAGAAATGTAGCCATTTAGCTTACTAGAATAACTTTCTTCAATCTGTAAAAGGCAAAAATACCCAATGCATGCTTGAAAATTTTATAATAATAAAAATTAAATAAATTCGTACATAAATAATAATTATATATATATATATATAAAATTACAATAATAAAAAAATAGTAACATGTATGTTATGACTTTTTCAAAGGTAAATGTATATTCAAGCTGTAATTAAAGTTGTGCTTATAGTATTTAAACAAAAATCAACATATTACACAAACAATATATTCAAAATATGAAACATGTAGTACTCACTGCTGCCGTGATTTGTCCAGATAAATCCAGGTAATTCTTGTCAGTAGAATCAGAAAGACTGTCTTCAAAAATCCGAGTTAATGTCATCGACATTCCAATAACTGTAAAACAAGTGTACTTTTATGTGCATTTATCAACAGGGTTAACTAACAATCCTCGATACTAATGCTATGCTACCTAGTTGCTGAGTGAATGCAAGATTGGGGCCCCCTCAGACAAATAAATGAACAAAATCATTTTCTGCTATTATTGTTTGACATGCTTTGTATACCCATTATTTCCCCATTTTAAAAAAAGAGAGAGAGAGAAAATAAAACACATTTGAGACACCAATTATTTATGTGCAATATTTCAAATTCAGTTTCACAGTAGTTCTGTGGGAAACAATGGGTTTATGGATTTATAATTTGTTCTATACATGCAAAGCAATAAATTCATGTATTTATTTAAATGTATGTATTTATTCTTGAATCTATTTATTTCTAGATGTCAAAAATCTCAAATAAACATATAACTTATCAAAATACCAATGTATTGTATTTGACATAGCACCTTTAAAAAATGTTTAAGTCTGCACTGAATGAACAGGTTTCAGCAACAGTTCTCAATACTGATATAAATCTTCACTATCATAACATACAGTTGTGCTATATTTATTTTTTACTGGACATACCTCTTGTCAGTGGTGGTGGTGTTAATGGAATTGATGCTGTTGATGTTGGTGGTGTTGATGTTGTTGATGTTGTTGATGGTGTTGGTGATGTTGTTGATGTTGGTGATGGTGATGTTGTTGATGTTGTTGATGTTGGTGGTGTTGATGCTATTGATGGTGTTGATGTTGTTGATTCTGTTGATGCTGTTGATGGTGTTGATGTTGGTGATGTTGTTGATGGTGTTGGTGATGCTGTTGATGCTGTTGATGTTGGTGATGTTGTTGATGGTGTTGGTGATGCTGTTGATGATGGTATTGATGGTGATGACGGTGTTGATGGTGATGCTAAAGTTGATGATGGTGACTGTGTTGATGATGGTGTCGGTGATGGTGTTGTTACTGTTGGAACTGAAAAAAAAAATCGATATGACTTGGTTTAAAAATTCATCATAACTTCCTATGCCTATAAACTTTTTAATCCTGATGACCACAGATCGTCATTACCTGTACTGCATTAGTGAATATAAAGGGTTTTAATATAAAATATTTTGCAAATTATAATTTTAGAAGTATTTTGTGTTGAAACGTTTATGACATGGCCATGCACGCTTACTAGACTGCCTGATTCTAGTGGTTTAATGCTGAGGAGGACTCTAGCTTACAAGCCTCTGAAAGACTGGACTAGGAAGGACACAGCTTCACTAGGTTGCAGCCTTACATTTGAGGTTCAGTTTATGGGCTTACCTTCTTTTAACTGACAGAACTGTCCATCGTCTGGAAGGCCATTGATACATGTACATGCACCATCAATGATGTCATCACAGACCTCGTATGAGTGACACGTGTCATTCGGCCAAACAAACAGACCCTCACATTTACACTGATACTGCGTTTCATTCAAAGAACACACTGGAAAGCAGAATCCAAAAAATCATTATGCATTTAGGGCAACATTCATAATGTTTTAAGTACAACTTGTCTAAATAGAGACAAAGATCATACCAGTAGTTATGTTGATTTCTGTGATGTTAGTGCTGTCACTGATTATGTAGGGAAAATCAAAAGACATCCAATAGTTCATCTGCTGATCAATGATGGAAGTATTATCAGCATCTATCTGAATTTCAGTTAGATATTCAATCAGAACTGGAGTCATGGAAGGAAAGATAAAAAAAAGAGTTAGAATATTCACTCATCTTTTTATATGCATGAAATTGCTGAAGTGATCTGGATTTAAAGGGATAATTCACAAAAATTCACATTTTGAGAAATGTTTTTGGTCCATACAATGATGGTAACCAAGTTTGGTTTCCAACATTAATCAAAATATCTTTCTTTATGTCCCACAGAAGAAAGAAAGTCATACAAGTTTGGAGCTGATGACAGATTTTTCATATTTGGGTGAATTATACTTTATAGTCAGATTTTTATGTACCTGTTGATGGTTGCGCACATGCTGTGTTATCTTATGGGAAAAGGATGAGAATGGATTAGCAATAATTTTTGAACAGTAACTAAGATCACAAACAGATTTCAAACAGAAATGTATAAAACTATTTTACTTGTTATCTCATAGACTGGTTGACAGAACTGTCTATCACTTGGAATATCATTGATGCAGCTGCATGTGTTGTTAGTGATGTTGTCACAGCTCCCATATTCTGTGCACTTTTCACACGACCACAAATACTGATCCTCACATACACACTTGTATCCACTGTCATTGAAACTGCATACTAAGAAAGGATAAATATAAATAAAAAGCACATTTTTAAAAGATTAGGACTGCTGTGTTAGTGTTTAGAAGGTCATGAAGGTCACATGATATACTTCACCTGTCGTGATGTCCACATCTAATACTTCAACCAGCTCATCTAAATGAAGTGGAAAGGTGAAGTTCTGCAGAAATCTCCTCATCTCATCGATCACGGAGATGCTTGATGATTCCATTTCAACTTCAGACAAGAAGTCTGTGAAGGGTAGTTCTGTGACAGAGACAACAAGCTTATCATTGTAAAATGTAAAATGAGCTGTTAAATCTAATATATTTTTACTGCATATGTTAAGCAATTGATCCTTCGTCGGGAGTTTGATTGACAAGCGATCTAACCAATCATAACGCAGAATCCACCATTTTGTCCGACAAAGCAGTCAGGAGTTAGAAGATTAACCTCGGTGGACTTGAACTTGAAAAATGGTGTGTCTTTCAGCGTTTTAAACTACATTCCTTCTCATGTTCATTCATGTTTATTTGATGCTATGAATTAACTAGTAGGAAGAGATGATCGGCTCACGAGCCGCTTGAGCTGAGGCACTACAGCGATCTGTCACGACACATGAAAGAGCCACAAAACGGTTTTTATTGTTCGAATTTCTTTTAAAAAATTACACAGTTTTAAAACTGGGACCTTGTTTAATATCATATGTAACCTGCTCTGTCTTGTTTGTCGACGTGTTGTCAGTGTCCTCTTTGTTCCATTATGTATTTTTCACTCTGTGTGGCGTGACAGGGGCATGGCTTGTCGGATAAAGCAACAGTAACTAAAGGGGGGCGGATCTTTGCGAAGGGTCAGTTAAGAGTTTTTTTGTTTTTTTTTTATTGTATCATTTTAGCATTATTGTTCTTTTAACAGTAATAACTTTTTTTATAGCTTTTTTAGGTGCATTTGCAGTTGGCTTGTTTGATCATGATTCTTACCGCTCTCCAGCACACACATCTCTCCATCACTCGGAACGCCACTGATACATCCACATGAGCCCAAACTGATGGCATCACAGGCCTCATATGTCCTGCAGTTGTTGTATGTCCATGCATAACCATCTTCACATACGCACTGGTATTCGGTCACATTTGGCTGGCACACTAATGTAAATATAACAGAACTGGTTAACAACATTAAAGATGAAAATTAAGTAGTAAGAATTACGTAAATGGCTTTTGATCACCTGTTGTAATGTTCGCAGTAGTAATTTCAGTACTGTTGTCCAATTGAAGAGGAAACATGTTAAAGGCCATCGCTGCTCTGATCTGTTCAATCACCAAAGCGTGGGATGCATTCACTTCCACAACCACAATGTATTCCAGTTGCTCTGTACATATGAGAAAATGAATGAGATTTTAATAATCATGCGGTCATAAGGAGGCCTGTTGAAGTAAAGGTAAAGACAAAACCATTGAAAGACAAAATGACAAAGCATATTAAGTTAATGTATCTTCATTTTTATCTGAATAACATGTATGAGTAGAGGTCAAAACCATGAGTCAGACCTGTGTGTATATAATGGACTTGCCCTTCTGTGACATTGGAATAAATCTGGAATAAAAAACACAAAAATACATGTATTTTACATATAAAATTGTATCATTTAATCATGTGATCATGGCTCCACTACACAGTTTATAGCAATAAAACAAAAAAATTATGTTAAATATTTTAAATTTGGATTAAATGTGTACAAAACATTTTATTAATTATGCAAATGATTTAAAGTTCTGAAAGTGTTGGTTTTCATATATATGTTTCTGCGGTAAATAAACTTTCAACTACCTTGAAATTTATACTTGTATTTGAGAAATCAAGTGTTTCCACAACACATTCATGGGTCAGCAGGAAAGCTATGATTCCTGCAAAGTACTTTAGTATTTGTCCTGTATCTGAAGAAATGGGACATAAAGAGACACCATTAGTAGGAAAACAAAACACTTATGAGCCTTTAGTCCAGAAGCTAAATGTCTCGGAAAATAAATTAAACAGAATTGTACTTCTATCTTAGACTATGCAAATATTTAAACTTCCTTGTTTCTACAACCAACAACTTTCAATGATCTGGCCAGAGTGAGTCATGTCTGACTCATAATGAATCAAGAACTGGAAGATCCGCAGAACTTGTTTGTGTGTGACTGATGTTGCAAAAAGTTAGTGTGAGCTGTCTACGCCCAAAAACTTGAATATGGACATTTTTCACTGTAAACTCTAACGCTCAAAATACTTAATTGGTTTGAGTAGGACAAACTTAAATTAAACAAATTAGTTCAGTTAACTAGTTAAATTAACTGTATGGAAGCTCGTTTCCACCACTAAATAAAAAATTAAAAACAGTAATTGTGACTTTTTATCTCACAATTCTGACTTTTTTCTCACAATTCTGACTTTTTTCTCACAGTTGTGAGATATAAACTTGCAATTCTGTGAAACTTTTTTAGTTCATATCTCACAATTCTGACTTTATATCATGCAATTGCGAGTTTATATCTCAGAATTGTGAGGAAAAATTGTGAGGAAAAAAACTTTGAGAAAAAAAGTCAGAATTGCGAGATAAAAACTCAGAATTCTGAGACAAAAAGTTGCAATTACTGTTTTTATTTTTTTATTTAGTGTAGAAAATGGGCTTCCATTTATGAGTATTTAGAACTTTCTTTTTATTTTGAATTCACAGCATTTAAAGTAAACTGAACTGTTTCATTGTTTTGAGTTGTATGAACTTTTTTTTTTAATTTGTGCAAGATTAATGGTAAGGGAGATTTAGTAGTGATTAATGTTTTGTTATGTGGGTTCACCATCATGGTGATATATATATATATATATATATATATATATATATATATATATATATATATATATATATATATATATAACACTATTGTTAACATGTTAGCAAGTTAGCATTTTCTGAATTAGTTTGCTATAGCTAACAAAATATTTACGTTGAAATAACTTAGTAATATTAATTTAAATGTATGAAGTAGTGAACTCAAATATTTCAAGTTAGGAACAATAAAAATGTATGAGTATAAAATAAAAATCTTGCTTAAACTTTGAGTTTCTTAACTTTTTTGAGTTCTGACAACTTAGGGTTTACATTGAAGTAAATAACTCATTTGATTTCCAAGAACTCAAAAAAAAAAAAAAAAAAAAAAAAGTTAATTAACTACATCTTTTATGTTAATTAACATGCATGAGCTCTACAGAATCAAAACCTGATAGTTCTGCTTACTTAAAATAGAGAACATCATAACTAAAAAAAAGTTTATATATTTTTTGAGATAGCCCAACTTATTCATGTTTACCATGCACTGCCATTTTCAATTATATAAAACTATATGTTTGCATAGCATTCTTCTTAACACATTCTGCCCCATGTGATGTCTGTATATTGTATGCTTACTGTGTATTATGTAAGCACTCCGTTACACATTTTCTTAATTTTTAAAATAATACATAGACTTTGTTATTTCAACTTGTTTGCATATTTGAATGACCAGTAACTTAAATTAATATTTAAGTATATTGAAGTTTAATGTTTTTAAATAGTGTATGAAGTGTATATAAGTTTTGGTAATAAAATAAAATGTTTCGGTATAGTGCATGTACATTTTGGTAATAAAATTAAATGTTTAATTGTTTAAAGATTAATACATTTAAATGTCTGCTCAAATCTTTTTTTTTGTTTTTGTTTTTTTTTTTGCTTAGTGTGGTTTAGAATAATAAACATGGTTCACTGATCAGTACTTTTAATTTTACTACTTAAAATTAAAAATCAAGTAATGTTGTACATCTTACTCAATTAAAATTGAAAATGAGTACTTGTTTTTGTTTTTTTTTACCACCACTGGCATTCTGACAAATTGCAAATACTATACTTCTTTATAGTATTTAAGTAGGTATTATTTTGACAGTGAGCTATTTTTGACAGCAAGTGTATGACAGGTGATAAAAGGTGTAAACAAAGCCAGAAAATATTTGTCATTATACACTCTCAGGGACAAAAAAAAAAAAAAAAAAAAAAAAAAAAAAATTCGTATAGCTGTCACTGGGGCAGTACCCTTTCAAAATGTAGACCTTTTGAAAGAGTATTGCCTCTGGGAGAGCTGTTGTTCCATTTTTTTCATAGAATGTAGCAAAACTAAAACTTGTTATAGGCTCAAGCGGTTTAAGAGGCAAGATGTCTTGCAGTATAACATTTTTGTGACAAAAGTAGTTACAGTAATCAAAAATGAGTTATTTGTTGTTTATTCTACCTTGACCAGCCATGTTTCTCACTGATGTATGTCTGTCAAAATCACTTCAACATATTTCTTCAGAAAAAAAGGCAATTGTCTGTAAAATAGGAAATACTGGGATATATAATCAGATAATAATGATAAAACTGAACAATCAATGATACTTTCATGCTGTTTTTTGTCACAAATCACCAACAAAAACTACTACTGTCTTTGACTACTGAATGGTGTGGAATTTTTTCAATAAATTTAAATATAAATTTTAAAAATAAAAATTATAAAACATCTGAAGCACTATATGTTGTATCCATTAATGTTTACAACAGATATTTACAGCAAAGGTCAAATCTTGCGTGGAAGAACCTTGGCATCAGTCAGAAAATAAAATAAGATTATTGAATTATAAATTACAATGACACAAAGTCTACAGCATTTACACATTTAAAAGAATAAAAATGCCTATTTGTCACTCCTACCTTACCTCTGGAAACGACGGTGAAGGGATGCCGAGCTTGTTTCTAAGTGTCTGAGATTTTGTTTCCTTGTCAAATGATCCACCTAAAAAAATGATCCTGGAATTAATATGTCTTTGTGCAAGTCACCACAAGAATGTGACTGCGTGTGGATCACCTGCTAGACAAGTTTGATTCCCTCTATTATTTCCATGTTCTTTTTGGTGAACAGAGAGGAGTGACATCGTAACAGAAACATTGTGGGCTACATTATCAGGTGTAAATCACATATTATACCTTAACAAAATTCCCTTGATGAACTAGGGATAGAGAGTATTATAAATACTGTGACACACTTCACATAAAGTCTTCTTTCTGAAATTAAATCAACAAATCAAACAGTTACTGTCATTGCATAATTGTATGAACACACCTAACAGCTTTTGTCTAAAAGCGTGTATCTGTGAAAGGGAACGTTTAAGATTTATTATCTATGATTCATCAGATTCCTGTAAGCTCAGTGAACACTATTTATATCCTATATAATATATGGGTTTAGTCTAGGTTACAATGGAATGGCATTAATCTACTAAACCTTCAACCACTGAACATCAAAAGGAAAAAAGTGTGAAAGTATCTCACCGTTTTAATCATACACTAGATTTAATTATATCACATGGAATCAATCCAACCGAAATAGAAATTCTACCGCAAAGTGATGACGTCTCTGATCACTACCTTGTAACTGGCGTACTGCATACTGATGATATTTGTCAAATTGCGCCGCGATATCGACTAGGCAGAACAATTCTCCCGACAACTATAGATAAATTCACAAATAAACTGCCTGATCTGTCTCAGCTGCTCATCGTACCTAAACACACAAATGATCTAGAGAAAATGACTAGCAGCATGTGCACCATTTTCACTAGTACATTAGATACTGTTGCACCGATGAGATTAAAAAAGGTTAGAGAGAAAAATACTGTACCTTGGTACAACAGTATTACTCGCGCTATCAAAAGTGAAACTCGTAATCTAGAACGCAAATGGAGACAAACTCGTTTAGAGGTCTTCAGAATCGCGTGGAAAGACAGCTCGTCCCGTTATAGAAAGACTCTAAAAAGACTCCAGGGCTGAGCATCTCCGCAAACTCATAGAAAATAAACCAAAACAACCCACGGTTCTTGTTTAGTACAGTGGCTAGATTAACAAATAAACAGACATCACCAGAACAAAACATTTCATTACAGTTTAGTAGTGATGACTTTATGAATTTCTTTACTGAGAAAATCGAAAGTATCAGAAATACAATTGTAAATGTACAACCTTTAATAGAGTTTTATGATTCAACCTTAATTATCGCCCCTCAAGAACAGTTGCAGTGCTTTACAACTATAGGACAATTATAGTAAAAACTATATAAAAAATTATGTTTTATGTGTGTTGGATAATTCAAAGCGTTATTGGATAATTTATTTCTTCTTTATCTATCTATCTATCTATCTATCTATCTATCTATCTATCTAAACTTTATGGAATTTATCTATAACCATTCATCAAATTCTAACATAACGGAGTGATTCTAAAAAGAAAGAAATTATGTTAAATATTGAAACCGCCAGTAGGTGGCAGCGATTCGACGTTTTAATGAGTGAGCTACTTAAATCGTTCATTCAAGCCAATCCGTTCAAAAGTCAGATTAAGATTAAGTTTTGGAAGAAAACAAACCGATGTGAATACTTTTGTCATTGATAAGACACTATTGAAAAATGAAGTAACAAAACAGACGGCTGTTTTGGTAACTGGTTACAGTTACACTGATAGTTATGGCTAAATTGCAATGGATCAGCTAGCTAAAATATATGTGGAGTGTACCTATTACAATGTTTTCATACCTCCTTCTCAGTACATGCTTTATTCTTTTTAACATCCGTCTTTGAACAGAAGTTTAATATAGTAGGCTGGGCAACGGTTCTCTTCATTTTTTGGTGCTACCTGTGCTCTCCATTCAAACATTAGATCTCCACTCACGTTGTTTTGGTGAAAGTGCGACGCTCATTGGTTGGGCGTTACCAATCTGTTCAATGGAAGGGGGTACTTTTTTGACTAATTTATTATGATTACAAAATTATTGTTACAAAATAAATGAATTATACATATGTTAGTATAGATCTACTGTGATTTTCATGTTGAAATATTGGGGGGGTTGTAACTGATGGATTTGAATATTGGGGGGGTTACCTCCCCCCCATCCCCCCGCAAACTACGCCCCTGGATCCAATACCAACTAAACTCCTGAAAGAATTGTTACCTGTAGCAGAAGAGCCTCTTCTCAATATTATCAACTCGTCTTTATCTCTAGGTCACGTCCCAAGACCGTTCAAGCTAGCAGTTATTAAGCCTCTCATTAAAAAACCACAATTAGATCCAAACGTATTAGCAAATTACAGACCCATCTCAAATCTTCCATTTATGTCTAAAATACTAGAAAAAGTGGTGTCGGTCCAATTATGCTCCTTCTTGCAAAGAAACGCTATCTATGAAAAATTTCAGTCAGGATTCAGATCTCATCATAGCACAGAAACTGCGCTCGTTAAAATTACAAACGACTTACTTCTAGCTTCTGACCAAGGCTGTATCTCAATACTAGTGTTACTTGATCTCAGTGCTGCGTTCGACACTATAGATCATAGCTACTCCTAGATCGACTACAAAATTACAGTGGTATTCAGGGCCAGGCATTACGGTGGTTTAGGTCGTACCTATCAGACCGTCACAATTTTGTTTATATAAACGGGGAAAAATCTAAGATCACGATAGTAAACTATGGAGTGCCACAAGGATCAGTGTTAGGCCCCCGGCTATTTTCAATATACATGCTGCCACTCGGCAATATTATAAGAAAACATGGAGTTAGTTTTCACTGCTATGCTGTGTTATATATTTCAACACAACCAGACGAAATCTCTAAATTATCCAATCTGACAGAATGTATTAAAGAAGTAAAACATTGGATGACTAGTAATTTTCTTCTATTAAATTCAGATAAGACTTAAGTATTACTTATTGGGCCAAAAACCTGTACACAGAATCTCTCAGACTACAATTTGCATTTAGAAGGATGTACTGTTACTCCATCCTCGACAGTTAAAGACCTGGGTGTTATATTAGACAGCAACTTGTCCTTTGAATATCATATTTCATATGTTACAAAAACAGCCTTCTTCCACCTCAGAAACATTGCTAAGATATGGAATATGTTATCTATTTCTGATGCAGAAAAGTTAGTTCATGCTTTCATGACGTCTCGACTAGATTACTGTAATGCATTATTAGCTGGTTGTCCTGCTTCCTCAATAAACAAGCTACAATTAGTACAAAATGCAGCTGCTAGAGTTCTTACCAGGTCAAGAAAATATGATCATATAACACCAATTTTATCATCTCTACACTGGTTACCCATTAAGTTCCGTATCGATTATAAAGTATAATGACCTATAAGGCTCTAAATGGTTTAGCTCCTGTGTACTTAACCGATCTTCTGTCGCCCTACAATCCTTCACGCTCTTTAAGATCACGAAACTCTGGATTTCTGGTTGTACCTAGGATATCTAAGTCCACTAAAGGAGGGAGAGCGTTTTCACATTTGGCTCCGAAACTCTGGAATAGCCTTCCTGATAATGTTCGGGGCTCAGACTCGCTCACCCAGTTTAAATCTAGATTAAAGACGCATCTCTTTAGCCAAGCATTCACATAATGCATCTCATATCAGATCAATTGCACATGACTATCTTTGCTTAATGTTATGAACAGCAGCTACGCTAATTATTCTCCATTTGCTTTTCTGTTTTGCCTCGGGACACCCGTCCCGAGGTGACTAGAGAGGACATCAGCTTCAGTTTGGATCCAGCCTCTTAAGAAGACCTCAGATGACCAACACCTATGAAGAGACGGCGCCAACTCCTGCGAGGATTTCAGAAGACGCAATCGTCTGGATCAACATGCACATTGCACAATTTCTACATCCTAATTATTGTTAATATGTAATTCATGTAATTCATTTTTCCAGGAACTCATTGCTTCTACGTTCAGTTAAACTGCTAACAGTGATTGTAAATTAATTGCCTAAATTATTACATTATTTGCTAACTGCATTCTTTAAATTGTAACGTTGACATGCATTCTCTGTAAAGCTGCTTTGAAATGATATGTATCGTGAAATGCACTATACAAATAAATGTGAATTGAATATTAACAAATTACTATCAGCAAACTATGTAGAACCCTGAAAGCTTGAATGAGTCTTTCTCTATTAATAATTACTGTAGTAATATATGTAAGTCTATATTAAGTAATATAGTTATGTTCCCTCATTAAGTGGAACACTGATGGATTCAAAGTGCTTTCTGTCATTTTAACAGATGAAGAGCAGATCATAAGAACATAATTTCTGTTGTCTTTTTCATATTGTTATGGTGAAATACTAAAAAAAAAAAAAAAAGAAAAGAAAGAAAATAACCTGCAGGAACAGAACACAGAAGACTGAATAGAGCTCTCATCACAGAAATTCTTCTGACATCAATCTCACATTAAAATTCCAAGCGTTACATTATTTCCTGATGGATAAAAATAGAGCATGATGATAAATGTACAGCTCATTTAGTCAAACTGACAGATCAGGATTATTTGAAATGAATTGTTCTTTTGTGTGCCAGCTTTCTAAACCAGAAGTGCCACCCTTATTTTAATATACATAAGGCTTGTTTGGAAAAAGGTGGATATATTGTCAAATATAAGCTATAAGCTTAAATTGTATAATTGCATATGTAACAGGGCCACCAAGGTTATATAACAATGCTCATAAAATGTATAAAGCTGACAAATCTGACAAACAGCAGGCATTTATGATGTTTTTTGTTTGTCTTTGTTTTTTTAAATTGGCATAAATTTTGTGCGTTTGTGCCTAAAATTCATTGTCATGACCATGACCATCACCAGCCCAGTCCCCTTAGCACACTACATTTCCCAGCATCCCTCCTGTTCCTCACCTGCACTCACTCAGCCATCACCTGCACCTGTTATTTTTGTTAAAGTACAATGTCGTTTTGACCATAATAATGTACTAAATCTAACTCGTATAAATATTGCAGTAGTATAGAGAAATATTATACATACATTTATAGGTAAAATCAAACTCTGAGCCTCCTGTGCCCATTCTGTGATGACAAACAACTTCACTGTGCAAAGGATCATAGGGGCCCGAAGTGTCCATCAGTTGTACCCTTCGAAATCCTTCATTCTGACGGGCTCTATGAAGTGGCCAGTTTTGAGCACTTCGGAACTTTGGAACGACCCTTCAATATGGCGGCCATGATTGTTTTCACTTCGCAATGCCCTTCGGAGGGTATCTCTCGTTTGGAACACACGTAGATGTATCCTTTGCTGCCTTTGATATCCCACAATCCTGTGCTTTCCATTCTGTGACAGTTGAGCTAGAAAAATAGAGATGGCGTCCGAAAGTTGCGTTTGCTGGTCAGTTTGTGTGTAAATGTATGTTTTTGACCAACATTTTGCAATTTTGATGTAATTTCTAGCAAGAAAGTACTACTGTAGTAATTAAATATTTGTTTAGTTCTCACCAAAGCTCGAGCTATTTTACGGTAGATCATTAAACTGTTACACTGCCTCAGATGTGTGTCTGAAATCAGTTTTGTGAGGTACCTTCATGCACAAACGCTGCCTTACAAGTCATTGCTTTATAAGGCAGCGAGGCAGCGAGGCAGGGAGGCAGTAAGTCAGCCAGATGCAGCCAGTGTCTGGTCTATGACTTGAACTATGGATAACTTGCCTGTATTCCCTACCTGTGACTTAAATTGCATTTCTTTGACTGGCTGTTAGTGACTCCAAAAGGGAGTCAATCCCATAGACCCCCCCCCCCATGTTAAAATGCCCAACTTTACAGCAGAAAAAAAAAATATGTTTATAGCCTGGTACAAAAAGTGGTTTTGGTCTATATAGCTAATTTTGCCCTTCATGACAACTCTGAGGGGGGTGAATTGTTTTTATAATTCATCTGTTGAAATTATATTAAGCCTTGAAGTTCTGCATAACTAAGGGCGTGGTCACTTGAGTGACAGGTGGATTGCCACCTCACCTCAGCTAATTCCAGCTGCTGAACTTGGCATCTCTGCCGTGTTTGTGCTATTTTCAGGAATTTGGGAAATGTTTGACATTTTTTGTTAATTTCTATGCACATTTTATATGAAACTGCATTTTCAAAAATTGCATATAGATAAAATAAATTAATTCACATCACTGCATATTTAGAATAGAATTTTCTCTCTCATCCACTTTCTAGCTTTCTGCTTTTAAAGTGTACTCTCCAATTAAGACAAGGAACATTTTTATTAGTTTTGATTTTGACCCAACAATTTAAATTAGCAGTTTACAAGAAGTATAAAATTAAGAAAGCTACTCAGGTAAATACAATATGCAGAGGTGTAAAATTATTGGTTATTATCGGTCCAAAGTAACATTTGGAAATTTTGGAAACATTTGGAATTTATCATAACAAAGCATATATATATATATATATATACTTGTGAACTTCACAAACCACAGAAAACTAATTTGATTTGTAAAAAAAAACAAAAACAAAAAAACCCCCCAATTTTCCAAATCCATACCCCTAAACACTGCATTTACAGTACATTACCCAAAGAAGTCATAAAAAAAGTCATTGTAACATCATCATTAGACTAATGATCTCAGAACATGGCAGACATTCTACATTTAACAGACATTGCAGTAGAGGAAACACTTTTAGAGCATCTTTTAAGTGTTCATAATGGCATATGAGTCATTTGAAGATGTAACTGGTGAGGAAAGGTTGGCTGCAGACACGTTGTACACATCTGCAAAAAGTTAGATGTATCTTATTTGCATAACTATTGTCTTTACATTGATTAATTTATCAGCCACATTTATTCAAATTACAATAATAACAATACTAATGATTCATCTTAATGAAAATATATTTAAAAATATTTATTTTTAGATTTATGTCATCTACTCACTCCTCTGTCGTATCCTTTGAAATAAAGTCCCGAGTCCAGATGTGGATGATGGTCCTGCACTGGTGCTCTGTGAAGAGATATCAGTCAAATGATGTAAAAATATTTAAGCAATGGTTAGAAGTTGAACGTTACTTAAAGTCCTATAGAACTCATATAAGTGTGTACTGCTATAGAATGGCATTTACCTTGGTATTGCTGGAACTGAGTTTCTGTAGTGACAGCTTTCCTGGAAGTGACTCACGAACCTGCAACAAAAAGATCTCTACTTTACTCCCAGTCTCCTAAATGTCTGCTTATTACACGGCTCTGAAATGGCTGTTTCTGATTTGTCATTCGCGCCATCCAGCGATCACATATTTCCTAATATTCACTGTCCTAGAGCAACACTGTATATTATACCTCCTACCTGGAAACCGGTGCTATTTTCATGTCTTTCATATTCATACAAATGGATACAAATGCAGCTATCTCTGTTAGGGTCTCAGTTATCGATTATAATGAAAATCCCTATTAATATTACTGTAATGTTGTTCCAGTTTCAGTATTGCTGCTAAGTCGATTGTTTGTTGTAGTGGACTTTTTTTCTTAGATAAAATACAGGTGAATTTGTTAAATAATGTAAACTTAAATTTTTCATGTTCACGTATTTGGTGGACAGCCGTGTAATAAGCAGGATAATGTGCTTTCATTCAAATAACAATTTAAATAAACCCTTCCAGGGGGACATGCTGTTGTCAAAATTGTAATGTATGGTTTAATATAATGCATATAATGGCAGACCTTTAGATTAACTCCAGCATTAGAAATTTAAGTGGCTTTACTTAAGCTCTTATAAAGCAACAGAAGTAAGCTCATACCTTGTTGTCCAAAAGAGTTCCAAACACCAAAATAAAGAATCCCTAATAAAGAAAGTGTTACAAATACAGGTAGCAGTTACAATATGGTTCAATTTTAAATTAATTGAAGACAAAAAACAAACATGGAAATACACAATAAATCAAAGTGCAGCATTAGTGGGTTGCACAAACTGGAATACACAAAATGCAACATTAATATAAAATTGATAGAGACAGAAAATGATACCTGCAGTGAATTGAGGATTGTAAACACCACATGAACACCCAAGTCACGTGAAACCATGGTTCCAATTCCAAATCCCCATGTTAGACCAAAGATAGGAGTCAAAATGGCCACACATCGGAAAATGACCACAAGGGCATGTTTCTCATCTGGTTGAGTTGTGGCTCCAACTCCTCTCCTCAACATCTTATACAGAACCACAATCAAAACCACAAGGTTTATGGCTACAATAGTGAGAGCTGGAATCACAAATGCCAGCAGGGCCTTAGATTCATCCCAGTTCAGCCAGCACGCTCTTTGGGAAATATATTTTTGAGGTCCAGCTGTCGACGCAACAGTAATGACCGCTATGAGCAAAGGTGCACCATAACTGATTATGAAGGCTATGGCCATCATTCTGACCCTTGACATTTGGGACAAGACCATGACTGTACGGTAAAAGAGAAACAGCGCTGAAATTAACATCCAGAAGAAAAGAGCCAGGTAAAAAAAGTGCATGAAGAAAACCGCTGGACTGCAGCGACCCACTGAGGGTGGCTGCTCTTGATCTGTGATTGCGGCTCCAATGATGAAACAGATGTTTGCGATCAGCAGGGACACGGCAATGTTGACTATCGTCACATGTCGCATATAGGATGTGTCATTTCTTCTTACCGACTTCCATACAATAGTCTCAATAATGAGGCATATAACCAAGCTGGCCATTGAAATAGCTACACCAATGTAAGTTATATAGGCTAAGGCTTTGTTATCGATGGAAAACGGTGACATTAGGATTGAAAAAGAAGTTGTGTGGTCGCATTCACATGTAATCTTGCCAGTTTCGTTCACTGAGGGCTTTACTTCACATCCAGTGGAATCCCATCCGTCAAGACTGAAGTTCCAAAAGACACACTGAGGATTTCCCAAAGACTGATTAGTAATGTCAAACGCAAAAGAAATGTTGTTAATTGTTTGGTTCACCTTAACAACAACCACATCTCCATTTATAAGCGCATCTGATTTCCTACTGTCATTATTAGTATCACGAGTAGGTAGGACATTGTCAAGAGTTGTGAAGATTATGATGGTTACAGTAGTCACATTAGGAACCTGTGGTATTACAACCTCTGTAGTTGAGTTTGGCAGTGTTGATGTTATACTGAATGAGTTTTTAATTGTAGTTCTGTTCAGCTGAATTGATGTTTCATTAATCGAAAACTCATCTTTAAGACGGTCACTTATCTTCTCAATAGCATCCAGAAGTCGAATGCTGGTGTTTTCTGTGGTGTTTCCTTTGCTCAGTTGTTTCCACGTATCACTGACATTACCTGATACAATGATGTTCACTGTTTTTAGGAAACTCTGAAAATTGGATATAAAAACATTGTTTAATATGATAAAGTTTAGGACAAAAAGGTCAAGGTACGCACATCCAAAATGTCTTGGCTAGGTGCAAGATCAAAAAATACATCAAATAATACAAAAAAGGTCTGCACACTGTTGTTCTCCCTTTACTTAGAAAAAGTTAAAAGTGGCAACGTTTCAGTCAAAGACCTTCGACAGGCTCACACATACATACAAAGGCAACAGCTCAATAAGTAGGCTATTCAGAATCAACTGTTAGCAATCAAGGTCAATCATGTGAACAGCATACCATAATTAACACAAGACAACCACATTGAAGAAACATTTAAATACAAACACAATATCTAAACACTTTCAAAAATCCCCAAACAACCTTAACTCAACACCCAATCCGCCCCCCCCATCTTTTTTTATAATTTACAATTATTAGTCCTAGAAGCAATCAATACATACAAGTTTAGGTACAAAAAGGGCTGCATTAACGACATTCACATTTCAATACAAAACGACCCACTCACTTTCTATGTATTCCTTCAGGTAATTATAGTTTTGGTCGCTGTGCCCAGTGTAATTTTACTACAAAAACTAGTGTTTTTTTCCTCATCCTTCCTTTTAAAATCACGGGTGTCATCACTTGTACTACTAAAAATGTTATATGATAAAATGTCCATGTTGGTTAGCATATATAGGAAAAAACACAACGTGCTTTAAAAACTAGGGTTGCAGAACATCGAAGCAGTATATGCACAAATTATCAAAAAATAATAATAATAATAAAAAAATAATTGGTAGCAGTACTTTTCAACTTAAAAAGGTATAACCTTTCCACACTTGGGTATATTGGAATTGAACATGTTAAATTACCTGGTGATGGTAGGTGGTGATGTTAAAATTTTTATTAAAAAGAAAATCATATTATATTTACATGGACATAATACTCTTTTCCCCAAGGGTTAAATTTAGAACTTGAACTTAACTCATTTTTATAATTGGTATTTTTTGCAGCCCTATTTATACCTAAATGTGTGTGTTGTATAGCTTCTAGAACTAATAATTGTAAATTTATATAAAGATTGGGGACAGGTTGGGTGTTGTCTTAAGGTTGTTTGGAGATTTTTTGAAAGTTTTTGGATATTGTGTTTGTTTTTAAATGCAAAGTAAAACTACTAAAAACTAGTAAACTACTACTAAACTAGAAATTTACTGAGACTTGAGTAAAATTAGGTAAGTATACTTAAATACACTTCAAAGTGTACTTTCATTAACTAAAAAATGTGTTACAAGTATTTAACAAGAAAATGATCAGTATACAAGTAAACTAGTTGTGTACTCAGTTTACTACTGTTACATTGAAAAGTATATACACTAAAAAGTGGACCAATTTGGTCCTAAGTAGTACACTTACAAGTATTATTGATATTAGTATACTTTCTACATACAATGTCTACACATTAAATTCTACATAAAAGCTAGAATGTGAATATACAAACCTCCATCACTGGCTTATTGATGACGGTATCTTGTGACAAATTAGCAATTTTGAAGAGTATATCCACAATAGCTTGGACAGTAGCAGGAGACTGCGTAATATTAACATTATTCTGTGAGGTGGCACTACTGAGGTTAGCCATAAACTCTGGAATGTCATCCACGAGCAAGGTCTAAATTGCAAAAATACAAATATTAGAAATGCTTAAAATGGCTAGATGATTGTAGATGGAGATACATGATCAATAGATTACCTCAGCTGTGTTTTTAAGCTTAAAGATAACATCCACTATACAGTTGTCCTGTACTTTTGTCCAAACAGGTGGTTCACATCTGTAAGTTATGGTGCCTTTAAAGCCACTTCCACAGATTCCCTTCTTTTCATCATTTGTTTTTCCAAGTCCAAGTTCTTCATTTGAACATTCATAATCTGGAGAAGAATTTGATTGAAAGTCAGAAGGAAACAGATTGTATTCAAGAATTTCTTTCAGAATATAAAATCACATTTTGAGACTTGAAAGTATACCCTTGCAAGGTGCCCCACACTATTCAGAAACATCAAAAATAAGTGTCAAATACAGTAACTAAATAACAGGACCAAAAAAAGTCAACACCACAAGATCAGGTGTGATGTGATCCATAGAAAAGTCTGCTAGTTTGTTAAAATCATCCAATGTAATTGAATCACAGTAAAAATGTATATAATTTGATGCTGAAAAGAATGAGAAACTGAAGGCTCACTTTCTGTGCTTGTCTTTACTGTGACTCTGCTCCAGCTGTAACTGTACGCAAGTAATTGTGGCAGATCCTTGAGACGGCATGTAAAGGTTTCCTCCTTACAATCCCCACTTTTAGTAGGATGGTTTAATATGATGTCAGAGCCTGATGCAGGTACTAGAAAAAATATGAATAACATGGAGGATTTTATAGAATGTTTAAATGACAACTATTCAGTAACTTTTATAAAAAATATAAAAATACAACCAATTTTGTGTGTACAACCTGATGTTTGTACTGCACCATTCAGGACCCACTCAACGTTGTAGCCAGCATCAACAGAACATCTCAGTTGGACAGTGCTGTCTTTACATGGAGAAACATGGTATTCATCACCCACAAAGATAGTGGGGCGTTGATTAATAATAATGTTTTGCCATTTAATGTATGGTACTGTATCCGTTTGTATGATGCATGAGTATCGACCTGCATGGGGAATAATGAACCAAATAATTATTAATACAATTATAAACATAATACTTTGTAAATGAGAGGACATTCGTGACCATGTCCCAAAGTGTAGCTTAATTTTGATTGATCTATGTCATAATATGTTATCACATAGTATAATGTATGCTATAGGACAGTGTTTCTCAACCAGGGGTCCATGGACCCCTAGTGGTCCTTGACATAATGCCAGGGGGTCCTTATAAAATATCTGAATATTAATTTTTGTATATTTTGACATTGACATGTTCCCATAAAAGAGGAAGATAATATAGGTATAATGTACCTGACAATATGACTAAATATAGGTCAAGGGCCAAGGTCAAGTAAATATAAGTCAACAAACGTAGTAGTAGTAAATTATACCTGATTGCATTTGGTTGTCACAAAGACATTAATGATACCAATGCGCCATTTTTATTCTGGGGTCCTTGAGGATGATTCCAAATATGATGGGGGTCCATGACTCAAAAAAGGTTGAGATTCACTGCTATAGGATATCAGTTCTAATATAATTTAATATAACTATAGTAAAGTTTTACAGTAGTCGTTTTAAAACAGGACTAACAGCAGTCAGGCACTTAACTTTGCCATGTAAGATAAAGAGGACAAAGATAAATCCCACGTCACTCACCACTGTCACTTTCACTAGTGTTTTTCACAGTGAGAATGCTATTGTTGTTTGAAAGGGTGTATCTTGTGTTGTCCAGTGCAGGATCTTTGTTATTCACTATCCATTTTATTGGTCCCTTTGCAAAGTCTGTCTGTATACAGTTCAGGTCCAGCTTTTGCAGAGGATATAAATTACCTGTTGTGAAATCTGTTTGTTCTGAAAATAAAACCATACAGCTCATATAATTCAACAGTGAACAAAGACAAGCAATAACATACTAAATATGATGGATATAAGAAATGTGAAGGGTTTTATATTACGCATTGACTACCCTTACCACTTTGAGCAAAAGCATCTGCAGCTAAAATGATTCCTTGTGCTTTTAGAGACTCAGAGAGTGCTGTGTTTGCTGCTGTAAAATCAAGGTTGTTGGATGTTGCACTTATTGCGTAGTCTGCTATAACACTACCAGGCCTGTGGAACGAAACACAAACCACACCAATGTGAAAACACTGTATTAACACTGGATTTTTATTTTTTTTTGAAAAAGCAGTGAATAAACAGGAATACGGAAGAGGATTAGGGCCAAGCAATAATAAAAAAATAAAACCATCTCGAGATTAAAGTTGTTATATTTCGAGAAAAAGTCTAAATAAAATGTTGAGAATAAACTCGTTAAATTACGAGAAAAAAACTCATTAAACTTTGAGAAAAAAGTCGAGATAAAATGTTGAGAATAAACTCATTAAATTACGAGAAAAAACTCGTTAAATTTCAAGAAAAAAGTCGAGATAAAATGTTGAGAACAAACTCATTAAATTACGAGAAAAAAAGTCGTTAAATTACGAGAACAAATTCGTTAAATTATGAGAAAAAAAGTTGTTAAATTTCGAGAAAAAAGTCGAGATAAAATGTTGAGAATAAAGTCATTAAATTATGAGAAAAAAGTCGTTAAATTACGAGAACAAATTCGTTAAATTACGAATTTGTTCTCAGAATTTAATGACTTTTTTCTCGAAATTTAACAACTTTAATCTCGAGATGGCTTTATTTTTTTATTATTGCTTGGCCCTAATCCTCTTCCGTACAGGAATGTTGAGTCAAAAAATGTTAAAATTTAAAGATCACACCTGAAGCCACTGACTTCTGTAGATCCAGGAATGTAGCCATTTAGCTGCTTAGAATAACTTGTGTCAATCTGTAAAAAGCAAAAGTACCCAATGTATGCTTGTAAATATGTTACAATTATACAAATTAAATTAAGTTATTTTGTGTATTAATATGACATTACTATGTTATATGTATACAGTATGCGGATCAACCTCTCCTTTAAGACCTTGCAAAGGGGTTGTTATTGAAGGATACAATATATGTAGACTGTTTCTGACTGTTAAAGGGTTAGTTCTCCCAAAAATGAAAATTCTGTCATTAATTACTCACCCTTATGTCGTTCCACAACCATAAGACCTTTGTTCATCTTCGTAGCACAAATTAAAGGGCACCTATTATGCCCCTTTTTACAAGATTTAATATAAGTCTAAGATGTCCCAGAGTGTGTCTGTGAAGTTTCAGCTCAAAACACCCTACAGACCATTTATTATGTTAAAACTGCCAATTTTTGAGTGAGAGAAAAACAAGCTGTTTTTGTGTGTCTTTAAATGCACATGAACTGCTGCTCCCCACCCCAGAGGGCAGAGCCAATAGCTTGCGCATTCTTTACTAAAAACTAAAACATGATATCTGTTTGGTTTTAATGATCATGTCTATCGTGGACATGCTCATGTGACATTACATTTCTTCATCATCATGAAAGTTTATCATCTGCATGCGTTTTAAAGCCATATCAGTCTAAACTTCTGATATATGGTTTTCTGAGTGCACGCGACCAACGCCTGCGTTAATAGAGCTGGATGTCAGACGGGGCATTCCGTGAGTATTAAAGGACTAGTTCCCTTTCGATACTTCACTCATACTGTGTATGGGGAAAAAACTCCTTTGTCCTCGATACTGAAGCCTTTTTCAATAACACAGTGTAACTGCACAGCCATTGGTTCAAACTGGGAAAGTTTTTGAACCAATGACGGCACGGCGGAGCTGCGTGAGCCTATGGTGATGCAGCGTGCCAAAGCCCGCCAAAGCCCGCCAGAATGAGCGGGGTGTCTGGCTATATAAGCGAGCTTTTCGCCATGTGAGACATTTTGAAATGTCATGTCAAATATTGGCTCATTTTGGATTTCATGAGAGCTACACATTCCAAAAAAGTTGGGACAGGTAGCAATAAGAGGCCGGAAAAGTTAAATGTACATATAAGGAACAGCTGGAGGACCAATTTGCAACTCATTAGGTCAATTGGCAACATGATTGGGTATAAAAAGAGCCTCTCAGAGTGGCAGTGTCTCTCAGAAGTCAAGATGAGCAGAGGATCACCAATTCCCCCAATGCTGCGGCGAAAAATAGTGGAGCAATATCAGAAAGGAGTTTCTCAGAGAAAAATTGCAAAGAGTTTGAAGTTATCATCATCTACAGTGCATAATATCATCCAAAGATTCAGAGAATCTGGAACAATCTCTGTGCATAAGGGTCAAAGCCGGAAAACCATGCTGGATGCCCGTGATCTTCGGGCCCTTAAGATCACTGCATCACATACAGGAATGCTATTGTAATGGAAATCACAACATGGGCTCAGGAATACTTCCAGAAAACATTGTTGGTGAACACAATCCACCGTGCCATTCGCCGTTGTTCAGCTGATCTGGAGAGAGTTCGGAGAGGCTCAGGTAGACCTGTTTGCCTCACCAGAAACCTCCCACTGCCAGTTGTTTTACTCTCTGACCGGGGGAACACTCGGGACAGATGCACTGGCACACAGCTGGCCCCGGGGCCTGCGCAAATATGCGTTTCCCCCAGTGAGCCTACTTGCACAGACCCTGTGCAAAGTCAGGGAGGACGAGGAGCGGGTCTTGTTAGTTGCGCCCTACTGGCCCAACCGGACCTGGTTCCCAGAACTCTCACTCCTCGCGACAGCCCCTCCCTGGCCCATTCCTCTGAGGAAGGACCTTCTTTCTCAGAGACGGGGCACTCTTTGGCACCCGCGTCCAGACCTCTGGAAACTCCATGTCTGGTCCCTGGACGGGACGCGGAGGTTCTAGGTGACTTACCCCCCGAGGTACTTAACACCATCACTTCGGCTCGTGCATTGTCTACGAGACGTGCCTATGCCTCGAAGTGGAACCTGTTCGTCGAGTGGTGCTCTTCTCGCCGAGAAGACCCCCGAAGATGCTCGATCGGTGTCGTGCTTTCCTTCTTGCAGCAAGGGTTGGAGCGTAGGCTGTCCCCCTCCACCCTCAAAGTCCATTCTGCTGCTATCTCCGCTTACCACGACCACATAGATGGCAAATCTGTTGGTCAGCACGACCTGGTCGTCAGGTTCCTTAGGGGGGCGAGACGGTTAAATCCTCCTCGTCCCCCCTCCATACCCTCTTGGGACCTCGCTCTGGTGCTAAGAGCACTCCAGATTGCTCCCTTTGAGCCTTTGCAGTCGGCAGATTTAAAGATTCTGTCTATGAAGACTTTGCTGCTGGTTGCATTGGCCTCTATCAAGAGGGTAGGGGACCTGCAGTCATTTTCGGTCGACGAATCGTGCCTAGAGTTCGGGCCGGGTGACAGCCACGTGGTACTGAGACCCCGGCCTGGCTATGTGCCCAAGGTTCCTACCACTCCCTTCAGGGACCAGGTGGTGAGCCTGCAAGCGCTGCCCTCGGAGGAGGCAGACCCAGCCCTGGCTTTGCTCTGTCCAGTCCGCGCCTTGCGACTGTACATAGACAGAACTCGAAGCTTCAGGACCTCAGACCAGCTCTTTGTCTGTTACGGAGGCCAGCAGAAGGGAAAGGCTGTCTCCAAGCAGAGGATGGCCCACTGGATAGTGGATGCCATCGCCCTGGCTTACCAAGCTCAGGGCGTGCCCTGCCCGCTCAGGTTGCATGCTCACTCCACGAGAGGTGTAGCATCTTCCTGGGCGCTGGCTCGTGGCGCCTCGCTAACAGACATTTGTAGAGCTGCGGGCTGGGCGACACCTAACACGTTCGCTAGATACTATAGCCTTTGTGTCGAGCCGGTCTCCTCCCGTGTTCTCGCCTCAGGTCAGAGGCACGGAGAGGCCCCGGCTTAGTGTCGGCTTGCTGCGCTGCGTGCGCTTTTTTGCTCCAGAGAGTCCCTACGGGCAGACCCTGTTGAGTCCTCCGGTTACCCTTCGGCAGCCGACGTGGCGGAGCGTCCGGCGCCAGGCCTATACTCCGTTGAATCCTTGAGAACCGGATTTAGGCTGGGTTCCATATGTGTGACCCTACGGGGATCCCATATGGCTTCTCCACGGTTGCTCCTAAACGAAGCCCGTGTCTTTCCCTCTGGGAGAACCCATCTCTACCGAGTTGGAGTCACCCCAGTTCTTCCATATGTAGCACAGCCCTACAGGGTTAGTCCATATGTACTTCTCCACATAACTCCTTCGGGGAAGGATGTGGCTTCCGCAGCGTTCCTTTCAACGAAAGGTTACGCTTTCCCAGCGTTATCCAATAGTCTCACTGAATGGGTTTGGGAACAACAGTGATCGACCCTCTCTGTGTGTTAGCCCTGTCCCACCGTCCGCAGGCAAGGGGGTTCAGGTGGCTTACAACAGAGCGCTGGAGGAGGGCAGCTCCTGTGGCGCTTTGGTAGGGATTCCTATTCGTCGGTCTGTCCGACGTACGTCGAACGTGACCGACTGAATGGGAACGTCTCGGTTACAAAGGTAACCCTCGTTCCCTGAAGGAGGGAACGGAGACGTACGTCCCGTCGCCACAGTTGTTGTCCTGCTGTGCTGCCGCCTGCTTAGTTCGGCTCCTCAGCGAAAACCTGAAGATGCAACGCACCTGCTGCTCATTATATACCCGCGCTGCGAGGCGAGCAGCTGATGCAGATGATTGCATGCCAATGTGCATTGGCTCGTTTAGTTACACTCGAAGTAGATTGGCCTCTCTGGCGAGATTCCCATTCGTCGGTCTGTCCGACGTACGTCTCCGTTCCCTCCTTCAGGGAACGAGGGTTACCTTTGTAACCGAGACGTTACAAAAGACACTGTAACAGGACATTTTTTTTCATCAATTAATTTCTTAAATTATCCTTTGACTATGTTCTGGTGCGTCATCTAGTGGCAAATTTTTTTTTTGGCCTGATGCCAAACTTATTTGCTGCCCCCTGTCCTATGCCTTCCCTATTCAACTTACGGAAAAAATTTAATTGACGCGATGACAGTTTACACTTTCTTTGGAACTTGAATATGGAAGGCAGTCTGGCGGAAGTTACATATTTTACTTCATAACTTGTTGAATATGGATTTTTTTTTTTTTACACAAACGCATCGCTTCGCTTCAGAAGGCCTTTATTAACCCCCTGAAGCTGTGTAGAGTACAAGTTTATGATGGATGTGGATGGAAGCTATTTCAGCAGCTCATACTCGTAGGTCCCATTCACTGCCATTATAAAGCTTGGATGTGTCAGGATATTTATTAAAATATCTCAGAGAGTGTTTATCAGAAATAAGAAAGTCATATACAGCTTGGCTTGAGGGTGAGTAAAACTTGGGCTAATTTTCATTTGAAACTGAACTAATCCTTTAAACTAAGTTGTCTTTCATGTGTTATTGTGAATAAACTGTCAAATAAACACAAGATTATTTAAAAAACTCAATGAACAAAGTTTACATAAACACAGTTGGTTATATCTGTGAACATATATAGCAAGTAAAGAAATCTCATTTAAATCTGTGTATTAAACTGAAAGCAGCATAATATACAGTACCTACGGGTGCCGTTTATGTGAATCAAACAACAAAAGAAAAACAAATTCGCTCACTGTGCTTGATTTAATTATTTTTAGTAGCTTTAATAAGAACACATTTCTTATACTTGAATGCTGCTTGAATACTACAACTGCTCGAGCACAAAGAAAATGGTGGATTCATGGGTACCGAAGACATCACTTACGCTATACTCGCCGCCCTCTTTGTGTCTGACATGGCAATGAACACAGCAGCGCATTATTGTACATATGATCATCTTTAGCTTCAGCGCGAGTTCTCAAACAGCAACGTAAAACATTAATAACTATGATTGGGGCTGTCATATCCATCACATTATAATTTTATACACTATTGTAATTAAACGTTGTGAATTCTTTGGTCTTAGTTGCTGTGTACATATATATGTATATGTAATATGTATTGCATTTATGAAGAAAAGGCTCAGCACCCAAGGCTCTATCGCCTCAGTGGTGTACACTGTCTTTGAGTGGATTGCTAAGATGGATTGGCACCAACAATCATTTTAGGACTGTTTTTGATTTTGTCTTAGTGACTTAGGAGTCCTCTTGGCTACTCCTAGCGTTTCACATATTTAGGAGCTAGTTTTATTGCGAAAATGCTTTGTGAAATACTCTTAGAGAGTTATTTTTTAAGAGTTTCTCCTAAATCAGCAAGTTAGGAGCTACTTTCAGCCTTAAGATGTTTTGTGAATACGGCCCCTCAACAAAACACATCCTATATGAGATATTTCCTATAATCATATATTTATACTACATAAATTTAATATTACAACAAAATGATGCGAATGCATGCACAAGTGAAGCGTGAATTATGTGCTAATAAGAATGTTTAACTCGCTCTTCCCACAACAACGCGCTGAAACAACAACTAAACACATTGAATTCACAATATTTCATTACAATAGTGTTCTTATTATAATGTTATGTAAATGACAGTCCCAGTAGTTATTAATGTTTTGTGTTGCTGTTTGGCTGTCAGTGGTGTGGTCCCTTCTGATTGAAGCCAACCATTTATTCCGCCAATCTAACTCCTTTGGGATCGAATACAATTGTAGTTCGGGGGTTTTCTGACAAATGTTGTTACAACTAACAGCACAACATCCTAGGCATATTGTAACCTTGTGTGAACTTTCTGAGTGTTTTGTTTATCTTCCTCTGGTAGTTGTGGCCATAAAAATGGTGGCGATAAAGCACTGTGACGTCACATGGTCCTAATGAATAGCGTCCAACTGGCTGAAGGCGGAAACTATGGTAATACAGGAAGTCAGCGGCAGAGGACAGGGCTTGAGGAATGTGATGTCACATTCCTCAGAAAATGAAAATGGCATGTATGATGAGACTTTGCTTTGGTTTAATGGAGATTAAAAAGAAAGGAGTTGGTGGATTTTTATCAGGGTGATTGTGTTCACACACCGCCAATACACATTTTTGTCCAAAAACCATTTAAAAGTGGATTTTGCATAATAGGTGTCCTTTAAGGCTGTTTTTTTTTTTTTTTTGATGAAAACCAAGAGCTGTCTGACTCCTCCATAGACAGCAATTTAACTACTACTTTCAAAGTCCAGAAAGGTACTAAAGACATCATTAAAATAGTCCAAGTGACTGCAGTGGTTCAAACTTAATTTTATGAAGTAACGAGAATACTTTTTTTGTGCAAAAAAAAAACAAAACAAAAAAAGGGACTTTATTCAACAATATCTTCTTTTTTGTGTCATTCTCCTATGCTTTTTACTTTGCTGGCGTTCTGACATAGAACCTTGAAGCGCTGAACTTAAACAGCGAATGAGAATGACCCAAAAGAGAAGATATTGTTGAAAAAAATAAAGTTATTTTTGTTTTGTTTTTGCACACAAAAAAGTATTCTCGTCGCTTCGTAAAATGAAGGTTGAACCACTGCAGTCACGTCGACTATTTTAACAATGTCTTTAGTACCTTTCTGGACCTTGAAAGCGGTGGTTAAAATTGTGTTTCGAAGATGAACGAAGATCTTACGTGTTTGGAACGTCATGAGGGTGAGTAATTAATTACATAATTTTCATTTTTGGGTAAACAAACTTCTTAAGTGGTGGTTGGAGAAAAATAAATAATTAAATAAAAAGTAAAAACTAAAAATAATAAAATGTATGTTATGACTTCGTCAAAGTTGTATTTATAGTATTAAAGCATCAAAAATGAAATGCTCTTTTTTCATAAATTGCACAAACATTTAATTAAATATGAAACATGGAGTACTTACGGATTTTTTTATTTTTCCAGATAAATCTTTGTAATTGTCACTATTACTGTCAGTAAGACTGGTGTCAAAAGGCTGATTTATTGTCATTGACATTCTAACAGCTGTAAAACAAGTGTACATTAATGTGCATTGCATCAACAGGTTTAAGCCACAATCCTCAATCCTTAAAACAACACTAATACTAAAATATTAAAATTACCCAGTTACGGGTATGCAAGATGAACATTGGTGAAAATTATTTCCTGTTATTTTGACATGCATTACAACAAAAATATCATCTTAATTCAGACATAATTTATTTTTGTTCAAGATTTAAATTTATATTCACAGTACCTGCTGTACACTGCTGAATAAAAAAAAATTAGTACAACAAAAATATGAATATTTTATCTGCATGAAACAAAACAATTAAAAAGCAATGCGTTTATCAATCTATAATTTGTTTTCTTAAACATGAAAAACAATAAATGAATTTGATGTACTTGTGTCTTAATATTGCTAGAGGCCAAAAATGTGAAATAAACTGATATGACTTGGTTTTCAATATATATGTTGTCATTGACATAATATATGTCTAAAGAGACTACGTGTCAATTTAAACAGGTTTAAACAGATTTCAGCAACAGTTCTCAATACTAATACACATTTTCACCATTATCATGCAGTTGTGCTATATATCAGAATTTGTTGTGCTGGGCATACCTGCATTTGTCATTGTTTTTGTTGTTGCTGTTGATGATGGTGTTGTTGGTGTTGTTGATGATGGTGTTGTTGATGATGGTGTTAATGGTGTGGTTGATGATGGTGTAAATGGTGTTGTTGATGATGGTGTTAATGGTGTTGTTAATGATGGTGTTTGTGGTGTTGTTGATGATGGTGTTGGTGGTGTTGATGGTGTTGGTGTTAATGGTGTTGTTGATGATGGTGGTCGTGATGGTGTTGTAGGTGTTAATGGTGTTGTTGATGATGGTGTTGTTGGTGTTAATGGTGTTGCTGATGATGATGATGATGATGATGATGGTGTTGTTGTTGGTCGTGATGGTGTTGGTGGTGGAGCTGTTGATGGGGTTACTCTTGTAACTGAAAAAAAATCTGACATGAGCTGGTTTGAAAATTCAACATCCTATTGAGCCTATAAATTCTTTAAATCTTGTAAAATCTTATAACAACACTGACAAATTTGAACCACACACAAATGAACTAAGCAGACATTCATTTATATCTGGAAAGGGAATAACACATTTCAGAACAATATCTCAATATTTAAAATAATTAAAAAGGTTATTATTGAAGGTAAGAGTATACATGTGTGAGGCTAAAACCCACTTCTACATTTCAGTCAGGACCACTCTGTTTGATTAAGATTATTTGTAGAGGCTCTGAACAATAGATTTATTGGTGGCAGACTTCGCTCTGAAGGGTTCAGATTCTGAGCTGTCCACGAGCAAACCTTGCTGAGGTTTGAACCCCCCTGAAACCTAAGGCAATTAACCAGAATTTTTTATATCAGCAACAGTTAAATAATTACATGCGGTAGTAATAGTAAATACTGTAACGAGATTGGACAAGAATGAGCAACAATGAGCTGAATAGATAGATATCTCTCATGGACAAGCAACTACATGATCATGTGCCTGCATAAGGAGGAGTTGGGGATGGAGGATGGGTGACCGCATGTCCGTGCGACAGACTAAGGTAAGTAAGTGTATGGATGAGTTTATATGTCTTGATTAATTGGTTGTAGAAGGACTTACAGATCAGTTTAGCCTCAGCTTATGTCATGCCATGGTCTGTCTGCACTTAAGCTCTATTTAGTCGCTTAACTTACATTTGTTACTTTTCTACATGCTTACAATTGCACGGGTTACTAGAGCTGACGGGTTGATTCCTGTTTGTTACAGTAAAACCACTCAAGCAGGAACAGATGTAACAGACTTTTAATTGTGTTGGTTAAAAAATGTGATGGTCACTATCATAAAAAAACCTATTTATCCTAATGCTTATGTGCCTTAAAGGATTAGTCCACTTTTTAAAATAAAATTTTCCTGACAATTTACTCACCCCCATGTCATCCAAGAAAGAAATTAAGGTTTTTGATGAAAACATTCCAGGATTATTCTCCTTATAGCGGACTTCAATGGACTCCACTGTTCCCTATTCTACTTATGGAACGAACACGGCGCCAGTCTGTTTTTTTCGTAGCTTAAGCTTTTTGAAGAATATGGAAAACGGAATGGCGGAACCACTTGCAAGACGATCATTTGTGTTTATAAAGCATATACAGTTGTATTGTTTTTTAGAAAATGACCGATCGTTTCGCTAGATAAGACCCTTATTCCTCGTCTGGTATCGTTTAAAGCCCTTTTAAGCTGCACTGAAACTGTAATTTTGACCTTCAACCATTTGGAGTCCATTGAAGTCCATTATAAGGAGAATAATCCTGGAATGTTTTCATCAAAAACCTTAATTTCTTTTCGACTGAAGAAAGAAAGACATGAACATCTTGGATAACATGGGGGTGAGTAAATTATCAGGAAAATTTTATTTGAAATTGGACTAATCCTTTAATTTACAATAACTGACATGAAAAAAACGCTCAAGGTTATACAAATATCTGATTATAGACTATACCTGTACATGTGTTGTTGATGCTGATGGGAAGATTTGAGTTTGTTGCAGTGAATCCACCCGAACACGAGCAATTGTAGCTTCCTAATTCATTTGTACAGGTGGAATTTGGACCACATACAGATGGACTGAACAGACATTCATCTATGTCTGGAAAGGAAACACATTTCAGAAGAGCAGTTCAATATTTCAAAAGGTTTTATAGTATTTAGAAAAGACCTGAAAATATGAAACTATAACAACTACAACATCAACCATATCAAAAATGTGATAATGCAGATTCAGTGAATCACCTCTCTGACAAAGCGGACCCTCTGAAGGGAGAGCTTGAATACATCCACAAGTTCCTCCCACAATGCCATCACACACCTGATAGGCCCTGCAGGTGTCATTGGGCCAGAAATGATGCTCCTCACACTTGCACTCATATACCGTCTCATTTAACCCACACACTGTAACACAATGGTAAGGTATGACAGTTGCTATGGACAATAGTGGCTCAATGCTGCAATTAACCAATCAAATTAAATAATCCCAAGAGCCATTTAATTAAGTTTAATATATCATTGGCAAATGTTATATTTTCACCTGACATGAATTAATCATTCTGCTCTCACCAGTAGTCATGTCGATATCTTTGATATTTATGCTGTTGCCCAGAGTCAAAGGCAGGCTGATATTTCCGATGAGATTCCGTAAGTTGTTCACCAGAAACAAGTCCAGGAAACTCACATCAATTTCAGTCTCAAACTCAAACTTAAACTCAGAAAGTGGTGCTGCAAGAACAAACAGAAAAGGTCTGAGCAGAACAAGCGGTACAATTATATTCTTATGTTAAAAACATCTCCAAAAATATTTCTCCTTCAGGAACCATACAGTTTTCAGTTAAATAAAATGATTAACTCTATTAACTATTAACTCCATAGCAATAAATTAATTGTATGTATTTAAGTCTTGACTCTATTCACTACAAGAAGCCATAAATGTAAAATAAACTGAAATGACTTGGTGTCAAAATATAGATGTATGGTCACTGACTTAATATCTATAAAAAGGGCTTCAGTGAAGTTCAGTCTGCATTGAATGAACAGGTTTCAGCAACAGTTCTCATTACTAATACAAATCTTCACCATCATTACATACAGCTGTGCTATATATCAGAATTTGTTTTACTGGACATACTTGTTGTTGTCGTTGTTCTTGTTGATGGCGATGGTGTTGATGGCATTGTTGCTGATGGTGGTAAAGAATAAAATGAAGAAAACTTGCATGATTGTTTTGAAAATTCAGCATAATCTTTTCTGCCTATAAAATCTTGTAAAATCAGCAGTTGCATGTCTCCTGATGTTCCAAGCAACTGACACTTGTTGTAAAAGTTCTGAAGAGCAAATTTTATCTTCCACTGGGACAAGACATTTAAGCTATGTTAATTTTTTTAATATTAAGCGAAACTAAAATCACCGGCGTATGTGAAATGAGCTATACAAATAAACTTGATGCGCCTTACCAAGTCTAATAACAAGCACCAACTGTGTTAAATAGATTTTGATGTGTAAGCAAAAAGGTAGCCTATCTGTCCTACAGCGTTTTTTCTACTAACATGTTATTTCTTTTATAAACAAAGCTTTGTGCTTCTCTCGTGTCATAATATTCCCTTAAAATAGCATTCACATAAAAAAAGTCTTTTGACGTATCGTTGCCAGTGCTACTCAGCCACTGCGGTGGTGGGGTTGTCAAGTTTTCCAGCACAACCCCAGTTACTGGTGGTGATTGGTTGATTCATATTTGTTACAGTAAAAACACTCAAGCAGGAACAGTTGTAACTCCCAAATGAGTTTGTGCAACAAGAGCTTAAGACATTCATTCACATCTATATTACAGGACGATAAAAATGTGAAATAATGTGATGGCCAGTGTCATAAAAAATATCTAAATGGTTATCTGCCTTAATTTACAATAACTGGCATGAGCAAAACTCTCAAGGTTATACAAATATCTGATTATAGACTATACCTGTACATGTGTTGTTGATGCTGATGGGAAGATTTGAGTTTGTTGCAGTGAATCCACCCGAACACGAGCAATTGTAGCTTCCTAATTTATTTGTGCAGGTGGAATTTGGACCACATACAGATGGACTGAACACACATTCATCTATGTCTGGAAAGGAAACACATTTCAGAAAAGCAGTTCCATATTTCAAATGTTTTATAGTATTTAGTAAAGACCTAAATATTTGAAACTATTCTAACAATTACAATGTCAACCATATCAAAAATGTGATCATGCAAATTCAGTGAATCACCTCTCTGACAAAGCGGACCCTCTGAAGGGAGAGCTTGAATACATCCACAAGTGCCTCCCACAATGCCATCACACACCTGATAGGCCCTGCAGGTGTCATTGGGCCAGAAATGATGCTCCTCACACTTGCACTCATATACCGTCTCATTCAACCCACACACTGTAACACAATGGTATGGTATGACAGTAATGTTACAGTTATAAATTAATTTTTAAACTTAATATTTGACTTATTCAAAAATAATCAGGTTGAACAGGACCTTATATGACCCTGAAGGGGACTATTTTGTAATAACGACCAGCTAACAGTACATTTATTCCACACTAGAAGGTTGCTTTTCACATTTATAAATATCTGATAATGCTGATTTGAGATTAAAGTACTTTATTATCCAGCTTGTATTTTGTCTTTGTCAACCTAGAAAACCACAACAATAGGCTATTACACTATTAACGGATACATTATTATTACAATTTCATAGTCTTTACTGACTAGCTAACATTTTTAGCAACATGTGTCTTTCTATATTTAACATTCTTTCTTGCAATTTGTTTTTCTTGCCAGTTTGTTGTTCTTCCAAGCGACATGTGTTTTCTTCCTTTAATTGGGGACTTCTGACATTCCAGCAATTTATCGGAAGATTTGTGACAAAATCAGCAAGATGGCGCAATTTAGCGAGACCGCGGAGTGATACCAAGACGTAAAAGAAGACGTTGCTATGGACAACAACCGCTCACTGCTACGATTAACCAATCAAATTCAAGTACTCCAGATAGTAATTCCAGATGTAATTAATTTTAATATTTCTTTAGCAAATGTTTAATTATCACCTGACATGAATGACACATTCTGCTCTCACCAGTAGTCATGTCGATATCTGTGACATTTATGCTGTTGCTCAGAGTCAAAGGCAGGCTGACATTTCTGACGAGACTCCGCAAGTAGTTCACCACGAACAAGTCAAAGACACTTACATCAATTTCAGTCTCATACTCATACTTAGAAAGTGGTAAAGGTAGTACTGCAAGAACAAACAGAAGCAGGTTGAGCAGAACAATCGGTAAAATTATATTATTATAATGAACACACCATTCAGATTTCAGTTAAATAAAATACAAATTATCAATTAACTTCATTAGCATGTCACATCTTCAGTGTTCTTTGCAAACAGAAAACCAAGAATATAATTACTCTTAATAGCCAAGTACATAAGGCTGTTAAAAATAGGAAAATATTGTTTTTGCACAACTTTGCAAGTACTATACTTCACCTTGGCAGAACTGTCCATCAACTGGAAGGCCATTGATACATGTACATGAACCATCAGTGATGACATCACAGGCCTCGTATGAGTGACACGTGTCATTCGGCCAAACAAACAGATCCTCACATTTACACTGATACTGCGTTTGGTTCAATGAACACACTGAAAAGCATAGTAGTATAATACTTTAATTAAGATTAGATATCAGTCAGTATGTTCATTTTTATAACTTTAGTAGTATCACTAATTGTAGGTTAATTGTAACTATACTGACATCAGAAGGATTTTAGCTGATGAATGATGATGGTTTTAACAGGCTCACCTGTTGAAATGCTCAAAGCTGTAATTTTAGTACCGTTGTCCACTTGAACTGGAAGTGTAACAGTGGTCACAGAAGATCTGATTTTGTTGATCGCAACAGTTTCGGATACATTCATTTCCACAACCATAATATATTCAACTGGATCTATACATATGGAAACATAATGTGATTTTAAAAACAATGTGTGCAATAGGCCTTTACTCTTAAAGCAAAACAATGACAAGCAACTTTCTCAAAACAAATGGCCTATTTAATAAAATAATTTATCTTCATTTTACATCAAACTATTATTAGGACATTGTATTGAGGAGAGGACAAAACTGTGAATCAGACCTGCACTTCTTCGTCTTATATGATGCACTGGCTCATCTGTGTAGCTAAACTGGAATGATGTAAAAAGAAAAAAATGTTTTCATTGCAGACTTTCAATGAAGTTTTACATGTTTATTATTATTATTATTAGTTGTTTCTTATGCTTTAAACAATGTAATGACATGAAAAAATACTACATTAAAAAGAAAAACAATTTCCCCAAGGTCTTAGGAGGTTAAAAAGACTGTAAGGTTCATCATCCAACTTTATGATTTTCATTGCTGTGTGATAATATTTATTAAACAACCTTTCCCTACCTGTAAATCCATATTTATTTCTGAAAAACTGAGAGTTTCCACAACACACCCATGGTTCAGCAGGATAGCCATGATGACTCCTAATAGGTATTTTAATATTTTACCTGAAATTGAGAAATTATACATTTTCTTAATGTTGGCATGAAACGGAATTTGTGACTGTCTATACTTCCATATAGTAGCATTTATCAAAATGCAATGGCTTCTCAAACAAAACAAAAAAAAATGTAGGACGGGACTTGATTTTGTCCATCGAGACCGTAAAAAGTCTAAATTGAGGAGGGAGGAGGCCCTGGAGGACGATGAGGGAGGAGAAGAATATGGTGGGAGGAACCAAGGAGGAGATGATGGGAGAATCCAGAGCGGAGACGGGAGGAGCCAGAGGATGACCCAGAGAAGAAACATGAAGGCCCACGGTGGAGCCGATGGAGGAAGAAGCCATGTTAGAGCCTTGGTTGAGAGGCAGGGCTGCACCAGGGAGACCAGTAAACCAGGGATGCGGAGCCAGTGGAGGTGTAGAACCATGCAAAGTAGAAGAGCTGAAAACACAGGGTGACATCACTGGTCTGGAGAGCCACAGGTAGGCGTGACTGTGGTGGAGACGTGGGCTCGGCAGACCTAGGTGGACTCGTGGTTACTGAGGATGATGGTGGAACCGGAGGGAAGGAGGAGCCCAGCAGAGCCAGACGGGTGGAGGATCAAGGTGCAGCTGATAACTCGGTAGACGAGGCAGCCTGGCAGGGCCTGAGGGATGGCAGACTATGGTGGAGCCAAGGGAGCATCGAACCAAAGTGGAGCCAATGGGTCAGAGAGCTGACGTGGCGTCACAGGGCTTAAAGGCTTGATGTGGAGCTGAGGGATCCACAGACCAAGGTGGAGCTGATGACTGGGAAACCCAAGGCAGATCCACTGGAGGAGCTGAGAGGTTGAAGGGAGACAGCGGAGGCGAGGCTGAGGAACTGGATGGCTTAGGCAGCTTAGGAGGGAGAGAGAGGCTGGGGGGGTTACCATCTATGAATAAGGAGACTTGGAGCTGAGCAGAGCCAATGGCGATGAAGGAGCAATTCCCCTGCTCCAGCAAGAGAAGGCAAACGGCAGGGATATCCATAGTTTTAATCTGCCTTTTTAATCATGTCTAAGTCTGTCATGGGTGTCACATTCTGTCAAGGGTGAGCTGAAGATGATCCAACAAGAACAAGATGCGTGACACAGAATGAAATATATAATCACTAATAAACACTGAGAACAATCAGGTGCTACACACTCAAAACATAATGTTAAGATCATTAACAAAACAGAAAACTGGAAACAGGAAAGGATTAATCAGAAACCATGATAATGATGAACTAAAACACAAATAAACAGAACACGACAATGAAACTAAACATGCCATGACTGTGACAGTGATCAGAGAAAAGATGTCATTGCAAGAGGGCAGGGAAGTTATTTTGATTAAAGATTACGAGGACGTGTAACCTACTGTGTGTTGTAAGGAGTCACGACACAGGTTACCTTGAACAAATATATTTAATTTAGAGGGAAACGCAAAAAGAATGCAGAATGGCGCAGCATATCAGCCTATATACAACTCTGTGTGTATATTTTTTACAGTCTACTGTATAGTAGGGCTCTTGGGGGAAACCCCAAATATGGGTCTTAAAGGAACATAGCCCCAGACCATTACAGGTGCATAAATAAATTTAAAAAAAAGATAATTTATCATACTGCCATATTAGAAAAAAAATAATTTATTATTTTTTTTTTTTATCTTTACCTTATTTATCAATTAACTTAAATTTACCTGAACTGAAATGGCACAAAATGAACTGATATTTTAACTGGGCCTTCTATTGATCGTTACATTGGCAACTAAAATGTAATAAAACAGTATCAAATATCTTATTATATTGATTATGCTAAAATTATACAGCAGGATTTCAACAAAAGTACGTTTTAGTTTATTGTACCTTCACCTGCCATATTTCACACTCAATGTAATCGCTTCAGCGTATTTCTTCAAAATGTGGATTTTCTTTTATTCATCCAGACATCCTGTATTTTTCTGTAAAACAGAAAATTCTGTCATAAATTACATATCAGAATCATAAAACTATGAACATGAGTAACTGCTTTGAAAAATGTAGTACTTCATTCTGTAAAAAAGTATATATGTGAAAGCACCGATTTTACACTAAAGATACTAAAGTTTGTATGTACGTTTTGAACAAAAAGACATTCACTGCAAGAGAAATAAAATTTCTTCATTGTTGATTTCCTGGCTGAAATCAACATTGCTACTGAAGTCATTGTAAGTCATTACCATCCAAAACCTTACAAAAACCTCAAAAGTTTAGAATGACTTAAGTAGTTACTAGAGAGTTATCGTGTTTCTAACTTTAGAATACTGATCCAAATAATAAGTAATTCCTTCTGAAGGATTTGGTAATACTTCAGTCATTACAAGTGGGTTACTATGACCTTCACTTTAGAATTAATTATACATTATGCATTATACATGTTAATTATGAACCTGTATAGTAGTTCTTAGTAGTTCTCTGGAAGGTATGAAAAAAATAGTAGTTGTGGATTAGCTAATAGTTATCTACCACATTCAACTGAGCATTTATTCGTTAATCAGAGTTTCTTGTTAGTTAATACTAGAGTGTTAATAATGCATTACTCATTTGTTCCTGTGTAGATATTCATTAATGATGGAACAGTATTCTAAAGTGTTACCCTTATAGACACACAACTCGTTAAGTAAAAACATGATCATGATAAAGGTCAGAAGTGTATATATAAACTTTTAAATGTATGCCATACCTGAAATCAAAACAAGAATTTCTATTTTTTCATGAATGTACTCTTAAAACAAGAGAGCAGATATAGGCTATTTTGACATTTTAAAGAACAGATTTAGCATTCTTACCTTGCTTCTGGAAAATAACAACGTTGATATGATGCCCTAAACTGAAGTATCTGTCTTAAGATCTGCATTTTTGTTTCCTTTGTGAACTGACCCACCTACAGAACATTCCTGCTTAGTTTTTATCTAATAGTTTCCATGCATTTCTCAATAACGAGTGCATCTTTTCAAAACTCATCATGATAAAAAAGACTAGCTTAAGTTAGAGTGAGTTAAATGAGTTTAAATGAGCTTAGTGAATTAAGAGATCTTAAATCTTCAGACAGTCTTCATAAACAGTATAGACATGTAAATGTACATTAGTTTTCCGTAATGTAAATGTAAGATGAGAAAAAATAAAACAGAAAACAAACAAGTGATTCAGTTCCTGACTGATTGCATTCCTGTTTTTTGTTTTTTGTTTGTTTCTTTGTTTTTTACGAAACAGGATTCTCAAGTTTACAAGTGAAAGCTCAAAGAATGATTACATTTTTCCTGATTTATACATGAATATATCAAGGGTATGCTTCTTATGCAGAATATTATACAAAAAATAATATTTATACATTATGTGTAATTGTCGCGGTTCCAGTCATTCCTGGAATACACTTCCCATAATCCTCCCTGCCAATCACCTGCACTCACTCCACCAATCAGCTAACACTAATCACCACACCCAGCTGCCACGCATTATCTGGACTATTTAAGACTCTCACACACACCACCTCATTGTGAAGTCTTGTATTGCCATGGTATACATCTCCGAGCGTTATTATTCTGTCCGACTGTCTGCCTGTTACCGATCCTGTTTGCCACACGTTTATGATTCTCTGCCGCCTTTGGACTGTGTATTGTTTCCTGACTTGTGAGTGATATCTGCCTGCCCCGATCCATTGCCTGTTTCCTGACCACGATTCTGCCTGTCCCTTACCATTCCCGTTTGCCCTTGTTCGACTTTGCCTGTTGCTTGCAAATTGATCCCTGCCTGAGTGATGATTCATTACAGTAATAATATATAAACATAATTAGGATTATTCAAATAAAATAACTCATTACTTATTTATTTCTCTTTTTTATTTTGCCTTTATGCACTCTTGTGAATTTAAGTATAACCTGAGAAAAGCAGGTGGGAAATATGCAAAAAGCCTTTTCAGACCAAAATAAGCAAAGAATGAGGAGGAACACTTTTATATATATATCAGCAACAGGTTGCACCTGTCAGACAGGCATCATCATAACTTTAAGTATTTGGAACACCATTACACCAACTGGGACTGTAATGATATCACATTCTAAACTCATGGACATTAACATGGAATTGGTCCCCACTTTGCAGCAATAACTGAGGACCCATTTCAATCCACTAGCAATCCACTTATCATCCACTTTGCAGGGAAGTCTTTCCACAGGATTTTGGAGTGAGAATTCTGTGAGAATTTTTGCTTATCCAGTAGAGCATTTATGAGGTCAGGCATGTTGGATGAGAAGGCCTGGCTCGCAATCTGAGTTCCGGTGTAGACACCGTGTTAATCCGGCACCACACAGACTGATCAGTGCCTGACAAACTGTAATTTATTCTGGTTAGGAAGTTTGTCAGACTTTCAAAGTACAAGATGCAAGACTAGACCAATTGCCTGCGCGCTTATTATGCTTAAATGCTGAAATACTCACACAATTATGTCAAAAATGCCCATCGTGTGGAGTATTCACATAAACAGTCAGTTATGTCTTAAATGAAGGTAAACAAATGTGTGTCAGTATATTAGGCCAGTGCATTTGGTCTTAAAGTGACAGCAGCCTAATGTACCTAATGCCGTTGGTCAATTCATGTTAATCAAACAACAAAATACAAAGAGAAAATGACTCACTGCTACTGACTGAGTAACTTTGCTATCTTTAATAAGAATCAATTTATATTTAATTCATACAGAGAAGACTATGCAGTGTTTTATTTTTATATTTGATTATTAAATTTCTGTTGTATTTCTTATAGGTTTAATAAACTTGCCATACCTGACAGTTTATCGTATTTGTACCTTTGTTAAATTTTATGAATTATTTGCTTCTTTGTTCTTATTTTTAAAATAAAATAAAATAAATAGCTATATTGGATTATTGTTATCATGAAATAAGATATTAGACATATCGTGCACTCACTTGTCCTTAAAACTGCTTGAACTGGATCAAGTAGTATCTGGCATGCTTCTTTGACTCTTCACTCCGGCAATCTCAAACCCGCTTATTCTCTGCCAGTGACAGAAGAATGTGACAAGAGAATGGAGTGTTGCCATTAACAAAACAAATATTTTAGGACTTATTCATTATACTCTTTATGACCAATTACTAAAAGAAAAGTGCAAAATATTTACGAGGTGGTGTGATGAAAGCATAAAGTGTAACTTCACAGATTTTCAACTAAACTGATGGAACGGCAGTTTGTTTCATTTTTTACCTCTGCATTTGGCCTAAAACATTGTGTTCATTATCATCACGTTTGAAATGTTTACTTGACTACAAACCCTGAGTTTTTTTAGATTTTCCATCACTGTGTTCTCTCCATATTTATGATTCTTTGCAGCTTTTCTAATAACCACTGCTTGCGACATGATGCTTCTCTTTGGATCTGGCAGACACATGCGAGTTTGCATCTAATCATGATGAAATATTTTGCTTATGTGTACTTGTCAGGAGATTGCTATAGTTCACATGTTGGTTATTAAAATATGGTATTGTTGGCTTCCTTTTTCTTTCTTGGATCTTGAATAAATCTAAGAACCAAGAACTTTCTCAGCCTCATGCTTACCAGGAGTAAACATTACATAACTCACTGCCACTAATTGTTTCAACATGTCCTCCAAATAATATGCACATATGTCTTTGTTTTGTCACTTCCCTGGAATACGACCTATAGGAGCGTTTACTAAAGTTGAGCCCCTATCAACAACAGGACACTTTCATTTTAATGCATGAAATACGACCCATAGGAGCATTTGCTAAAGTTGTGCCCCTTTCTACAACAGGACACTTTCATTTTAATGAATTGTTTCCTTTTATCTGCATAATGTTTTGGGTTTCGGGTAGCTCAATTGGCAGAGCTTTGCAATGTGCAGTCATGTGATCATGCAATTGTGGGTTTGATCCCAGGGAATGCATGTTCTCATAAAGTGTATATGCATGCACCATAAATCACTGGTTTAGGGTTGGGGTAGGTGTAGCTGTTTATATATATATATATATATATATATATATATATATATATATATATATATATATATATATATATATATAGGGACCATGTAAAAAGTCCACACATTGCATTTAAATGAACACGCATTTTGATTGGTAACATACGCCAGCTAGGCGTATAACTTTAAACGTATAAATTTAAACGTAAATATAGGCTGCATCCGAAAACCTTGGTAGCTGTCTTGCTGCCTCGCTGCCTTATAAGAGAATGACTTATACGGCAGCGTTTGTGCATGAAGGCACCTCTAGAAACTGATTTCGGACAGACTTCTGAGGCAGCCTAACAGTTTAATGGTCTACAGCAAAATAGCTCAAGCTTTGGTGAGAACTAAACAAATAATTCATTACTACAGTAGTATTTTCTTGACAGAAATTATTTCAAAATTGAAATATGTTGGTCAAAATCATACATTTATACACAAACTGAGCAGCAAATGCAACTTTCGAGCGCCATCTTTATTTTTCTAGCTCAACTGTTACAGAATGGAAAGCGCAGGATTGTGGGATATCAAAGGCAGCTAAGGATATCTATGCTTCCTTCAAAAATCGATCAGATGAAGGTATCTCATGAGACAGGAAGTGAAGCTAACATTGGATTTGGACGTGCCTTAATGCCTTCCTACCTTGAAATGTGTCCTCAGAAGGCAGCATTTTCCAGTTTTCAGACGCAGCCATAGGTCATAAAAAGGTGCTTGAAAAAAACGACCTGTAGGATCATTTTTTTGGAGGAGGACAGTCTCAGTTGTTTAGTTTTTGAATTCTTGCAACCCAGAACAATACAAGTTTACACCATTAAGACTTAAAGTTTGCTAATAAGTATTTTCTACTAAAGCAAGGCGGTATTTTTTTTCTCTTTTTTCTGTAGTCAGGTAGTAACGATTTCATTTTTTCCCCATTTCTACTGCCAAGTTTTATTGAGAGCCCATTTTTGCAGTGGTGAGCTGGCTACCCCATTACATTTTTCCTGATTTATGTATATATTTAGGTTAACAAAAATTGTACTACTTGTTATACACAATATTATAACAGTTACATTATGAGTGATAATGTGTAGCTTAAGTTGCTTAATTAGGATTTTTCAAAAGAAATAACTTATTTGAAAAGCCGACTTACTGAGAAAAGCAGGTGGAATGTATTCTAAAAGAATTTTCACAACAAGAAAACTAAGAATGAGGAAAGACACTGTTGTTACGAGGGTAGCATGTCTTACGGTCATCATCATAATCTGATAGGCTTACCTAAAAATCAAGTCATGAGATGAATGGATAAAAATCCGCGTTGGGAATAGCTATCTACAGATAGCATCACTACTAGCTTAACTTCATTTTTTTTCAGTAGCTTGTCAGTAGCTCAGCTACTTTTAAAACAGTGTAGCTTTTCCAGTAGTAAACTACTTTTTCCGGCAAGTAGCGGTGTATCGCTACATTTTGTTTTGCGTTCTGATGAGTCACGAACCTCTAATGCTGTGAAGCAGCGTCTTCTTACTAGATCACAAACTATTTTTTTTTTATTATTATGCAAGACAAACAAACATTTAGATATACAAAACAACAACAACAACAACAAACAAACAATGGGGATTACTTTATATAAGAAAGGCATAAGTGGCTGACAATTGTTAATATTGAATTCATAGAATATAATAATTAACATTAGCCTAAAATCAGATTTTAACTGCTTTCAATAAGAATGGGAATTAACTTCAGCATAATGGAGTAGGGGAAATCTTGTGCTGTAATCAGATAACGATTCAACCAGATGTCAAAGAGAAACCATTTAAAGCAAGCAACATCAACACAAAAGGCCATCAGGAACAAAAATCGTCTATCATTTTAGTCTTAAATTGGTTTGAAAGTAAGTATACCAGTTGAAAATTAAGAGCTCTGTTAAGAAAGTAACTTGCCAGTATGCCACTATGATTTAAACATTTGTATGCAAAAGTAACCAGTATTAGGAATTTTTGCATATATAAAAAAGAGCTTTATATTCAACATCAATACGTTTAAGAAGAAAATAGGAAACATTAGAACAATGAAACACCAGATCATTGTAAAAAAAGAAAAGAAAAAAAAGTTATCGCACAACTTATCGCATTCAACTTTAACTCAACTAATCCACTCGTTACAATCAACTTAAATAATTTTGTTCATCTAATGAATACCAGGTAATCTTTTGAACTTGACTTAAAACTGACCTCGCATACTTCTGAAACTTTCTGTCTGATGTTTTCCTGGTTGCTCGGGCAGACCGTGGAGCCGCAGATCTCCTCTTGTATCGGCAGAGATCCTGAACTTTATTCTCCAAATCACTGATAGTTATGTTTTGCACTTGTTACCCTTTGTTCAACAGGCTCCACTTTTCCCTTGATATCTTTTATTTCCTCTGTCAGAAATTCTACTGACATCTTTACATTCTCGATGCTTTTGTCAAGAATGTCAGCTCTTTTGTTGATGACGGACTTGAGAGATGTTCTTTTGTGGCTAGACAAGACTGCAGGTTTTCATCAACATCATCATCACCATCATCATCATCAATTCTGCCTTTTTTATGCACTGGTTCCTTTATTGGAGTTTCGGGTAGCGGAACGATAGCAGATGAATCTGTGTCAAAGCACCGTGACATATGCTCCAAGATTTAAAGATGAATCCATCAGTTTAGATTTGCGCTTCTTATCTTTTTTTATAGTTCACAATCCCCGAGGATTTAATCACAGCACTATGAATGAAGTTTAAGCTTAGGACATAAAGTGGGTTTCGCTTACTAACACCTAGCTAAATAAAACAAAGTTCACGTGAAAAAACTTTACAAAAGTAGGAAAATAAGAGCAAACAAGCAAACAAACAAAAAAAAAAAACCCTAACTGGTCCGAGAGTGCTTCCGAGGGGAAAAATATAATATTGTACAATATGCACTCAAAATTGCAAGTTAAAAAACAAATGATCAAGGACTGATTCACCAACACAGTGAACCTCACATCGCCATTTTCCCCCCTCAACTAAATTTGTTCATTACCGCCATCTATCACGCATTTTGCATTGCGGCTTTACAGTCCGTCCATCGACAAGAGATCATCTGATTATGTAAAGGAAGTACATAAGTGGATGGTCACCGTGATTTTGCCAAGTAAGACATGGATCAACATATTTTGTTGATCCTGGAACAACATTCCAGTCTGAAAATGTAGTCCTAACCCTATTCCTACCCCTAAACCTACCCATAACTTATCCCTAAAATCAAAAGGGGAAAGATAGATGAATAACATTGATGTAGAAGCACCTAACCCTGGTTGCAAGCCTAAACGTGACATAAACTGTAAACTTGCCCCTCAAATCTGATTGGTTGATTGGAATGTTGTTCCAGAATCAACAAAGATGTTGATCCAGGATCATGTCTTACTTGGCAAAATCACGGTGACCCTTTTAGTCCAGCTAACTACTTTTTCAGAAGGGTAGCTTGAATGCAACTTAACTAAACTTACAAGTAGCTTGTAGCTTGTCAATCTGCAGTTTCAAAGTTGCTTCCTCAACACTGATAAAAATGACTTAGTCTGGGGGAGAATGTTTTCAACAAAATGTGCAAAAAAAAAAAAAAATTAAAAATAACTAGGCTATTCATAAGAACATCACATTATCAACCACAAATTTTATATATATATATATATATATATATATATATATATATATATATATATATATATATATATATATATATAAAAAACTTTAATCAGTTGATTTCTCAGGTTTCATGATAATTATTAAATCGTTACATGTATGCCTGTATTTCAAAACAGCCAGTAGAATACAGAATTCTGTATCACATATCATCTGCTGTATTTCAAATAAATGTAGGCCTATTTTAAATACAAAATGTTAATTTGTACTTTGTATTTTAAAGGCTTAGAGTTTAAAATACATTTAAGTCTGGTAACTTTCTACATTAAAAATACATAAAATACTTTGTGCCAGTCAACCTCTTTATTAGACTTTATTATATGATCTCCTGCTAGATCGACTCGAGCAACCCTAAATGTTTATGCGCATGAGCCGCAGATGCCAGAGAGAACGGCTCCATCTAGCGGAATTTATGCATCCCTGCAAGGAAATATTAAGTATGGCTGGCTGGGGCTCTCCAAAAAATGTCAATTCCACCCCAGGAAATCGAGTCAACAAGATAAGAGAAGTTTCTTTTCGAATTGTACATCGTGTATATCCTGTTAATACCTTCTCAAAGAAATTAAAAAAAGACAGTGACACAAATTGGTCGTTTTATAAACAGCACCCATAGACTAGTGTGCATTTATTTTGGCTTTGCCATTACTCTAAATTACTGTGGAAAGACTTTTCCCTATTTGTTATTGAGAACATTGGGAAAATGTTTTGTTTGGAATTGTTAATTGGAAAAAAGAGCATTTACTGAAAAACAAAATATACTTAATCTTTTTATTTAGCTAACAAAATTTGATTATACATAAATGTAAATTTTCAGGTCAGAAACCACTTTTGTTATATTTTGTTTGCTTAACTGCAGCATTACTTTGGCACTATCTTCATTAAAAGGTTAGTTTACCCAAAATGAAAAAAAAAAAAAAAGTTTTTTGTTACTCACCCTCATGTCGTTCTACACCCGTAAGACCTTCGACCCACCAGCGGAACCATTGAACATGAGTCTATGGGTTTTACCTGATTTCTGATAAGTCTTATACACTTGTAGACGTTTTTTTTTTTTTTTCAGTGTACAACCGAGACGTTCTCATTGTAAATAAGTGGTTCTAATCTCTGCTTTTGTTCATAGATTTCCTGTATGAGAGTTCTTTTGAGTTTATTTTATAAAAGTGACTGGTTGTGCAATGCAACAATACAACAGGAATGCAGTCAGTCAGGAACTAAATCATTGTCTGTTTTCTTTTTTCCCCTAATTTACATTTTTCTTAGGTATTTAATAACAGGTAATTAAAGAATACTTGCAAGTGTATTATTACACTATTACATTTAATGCCAAACTCTGCCATGTTTGGTATTAAAAATCAATATTCAGGAAGACTTTGTCTATCACACTGTGTTCCAAATTATTGACATATCAGTAGGATTCTCTTTGTAAGAGTTGGTTAGGGTGGCTGTAATGCAACTTTGTGCAGCTGCCAGGAGAAGTTCTTGAGACTCCAGAGACACCAGCCACTTCAAATACCTGTTTGCTGCTCAACAGTGGCTTTTTTAAATATCCTGCCCTGTTAATACAATTAATTTGGTTGACAGAAACTTTACTTAATAAGCCTTTATCTGTCTAAATTCTTCTGTGCTCTAAATCACTCACAAAACTTTGATACCATTATCTAAAAAGATAAGAGAAAAAACAAACATTTTCTTTTAAAAAATGAAAATCAGAATGTTTATTTTACTGACATCCTACTGATATGTCACTTACATAATAATTTGGAATACAGTGTAAAGAGTTAATCTCTGATTATTTTGATGATCTTTGAAAAGAGGCACTCATTGTTGAGAAGTGCATGGAAACCATTGGATAAAAACGGTAATGGGGAATGTTGTGTAGGTGGGTCATTTCACAAAGGAAACAAAAACTCAGATCTTCAGACAGATTACTTTAGTTTAGGGAATCACATCAGCGTTGTTGTTAGGTAAGAATGCTGTTTCTTCTTTAAAAAATACAATAAAAGTCTGCAGTTGTGATATATTCATAAAAAGAAAGATTTGTTTTGTATACATTTAAAAGTTTAAATGACCACTGCTATATACAATGACCTTTATCTTGATGATGCTTTTACTCAAGGTAATCAATGCATTCACTTTTTGATTTTTTAGATTTTTTTTTTTTACAGCAGTTACTAGGGATGTAACGATATCAAAATCTCACAATACGACAATATCTTGATGAAGTCCACGATACGATATTTATTGCGATATTTAAAAAGAAATAAAATTTAAAAAGATAAATGAAGACTTTGTCAGTTTGAAACAGGAACTTCCAATTCCTTTTTGTGTTTATTATTCTTGTAAAATGAGTTTAACAGACAGCTAATCTCAACAAATTCACTAACACTTTACAAATAGGTTCATTAACAGTTAACTACATTAACTAATAATGAACTGCATTTCTACACCATTCATTAATCTTTAACGTTAATTTCAACATTTACTAATACATCATTAAAATCAAGAGTTGTATTTGTTAACATTATTTAATGCACTGTAAACTAACATGAACAATATGAACAGCTGTATTTTTTATTAACTAACATTAACAAAGATTAACAAATACAGTAGGCTATGATGTATTTGATCGTGTAACCATGATGATATAGAAACAATTTTGCTATTGCGATATCATGATATCGATAATACCGTTACATCCCTAGCAGTTACTCATGATTACATCACTTGTTTTTTGTAAAATGACATTATTAGTCTCTGATGTCATAGACTATAGCCTATGACTTCTTTTTTTTTTTTTTTTTTTTCAGAAAGTCTGGATGAATAAAAGAAAATCCACAATCTGAACAAATGTTCTGGAGTGATTGTGATTTACCTTGAGTGTAAACATGGCCAGTGAAGGTAAAATAAACTACGCATACTTTTGTTAGAAATCCTGCAGTATATTTTAAGCATAGTCGATTTAATAAGATATTAATTTTATAATATTATTGATATTATGTTTTATTACATTTTTAGTTGGCAACAAATTACGAATTTAAGAAAATATATAATTTCTGTTTCAGGGAAAATGTTAAAATACCTATTAGGAATCAGCATTGCTATCCTGCTGAACCATTGGTGCATTGTGGAAACTCTTGATTTTTCAGAAATGAGTATGGATTTACAGGTAGGGAAAGGTTGTTTTATAAATTTTATCAGCAATAAAAATTAGGGATGCACCAATACCACTTTTTTTCCAGAACAAGTCTGACATCAATACTTTCAGTTTCTGCCAATTCCAGAGTAGCCTACCGACACCTGTATTTTCATTGCATGTTTAATTTTTAAATATAACTTAAATGTAACAATTATTATATATATATATATATATATATATATATATATATATATATATATATATATATATATATATATATATATTGGGTAGAGAAACCAGAAGAATGTGAATCTAGTTAGTTGTTTAGCAAATAGAGGTTTCCTTCAGCTATTTTCATTCTTAATTATGCCTGTTAAAATATGTACGAGCTTCTGTTACTGTTCTGTTCTGTTCACTATTCATTCTATTGCTATTATAATTCATCTAGGCCAGGGGTTCCTAACCACATTCCTGGTGGCCACCCAACACTGCATGTTTTCCATGTCTCCTTTAATCAAATACACCTGATTCAGATCAGCAGCTCATTGGTAGAGACTCCAAGACCTGAAATGGGTGTGTCAGACAAAGGAGAGATACAAAATTGTATAAAAATACAAAAATACATATAGTGTTGGGGGACCTCCAGGAACTTGGTTGGAAACCACCTGATCTAGGCTTTTAGAGCCGCTTCAGTGTAGAGGCACAGTAATCACCAGTGCAATTGTATTCTGATTACAAAATACATGATGCAAACTGTAGCTAGTAACGCAATCTAGATGACCCATTTGTATAATGTATTAGGCTATATACATTAATGATGAAATTATTTATCTCATATGGGGTAAATGACAGGTGCTTTTGTCTTCAAATTTAGAAGTATCACACATTTATTTACATGACATTTAACCTACATTGTCATTCAAGTAAACGTAGTCAAAGCTAAACAGTGACACAAGGATTAACAAGGAAAATTTAAATGAGTGAAATAAATTTCGAATAATTTACTGCCATTGTGTGAAAAATATGTTATAATGTAATCCAAAAAAGTAACTGTAATCTGATTTTGAGCATTTTAAAATGTAATAATCTAATTACAAGTCTAGGCCTACTAAATATTTTAAACTTATTAATCTATGTAATCAGTTTCTACCCAACACTGCATATTATAGGCTACATACAGGCAACAATTTAGTTTTAATCCAAGTTTTAGCCTACTGTATTTGCTATTGAGATATTTGACCGAACTACAAAATTCTCAGCGATGTCCCAGCCAGCACAGCATGGTGGGGTCTGTGAGAATACGATTTGCGCTCGACACGCTCGTGTGTCTATGACGCTGCGTGCTCAATCAATCTCTGTTTCTTCTGTTCCGTGTTTCTTTGTCTGGACACAAACACTGTATACTGTGTCGGTTTTTGGTATCGGAGCATTTTAAAGACTACGAGTACACAAGCGCAGTATCGGCCCGATGCATCCCTAATAAAAATCATAAAATATGAAACCAGATGATGAACATTCCTGTCTTTTAAAAATGATATCCAATCTGATATTTTTTTTAAAGAATTTTATTACAATAAGATATACAGTATGCAACACTGACCGTTAAACACAGTTGGTTGGTTAAATAAATTGTAAATAAATTGGAATTAGTGACATTCTTTCATTGAGAGAAAACACAAGAAACTTTGTTGAAAGTCTGCAGTGAAAACATTTTTCTTTTTACATCATTCCAGTTTAGCTACAGAGATGAGCCAGTGCATCATATAAAAAAAAGAAGTGCAGGTCTGATTCACAGTTTGTCCTCTACTCAAATACAGTGTCCTACACAGCAAAATCCCCAGAGTTAAATCAACTCTGCTCAGAGTACATATCGTCGCTGCCCGATGAAACTCACGTATGTCCAAAGCGGTTACTTTTCAGGAAGTGAAAAAAACACTGTATTTCAAAAGCAGTTGAATGTAGGGTTGTCATACTTGGTACGGCATCTTTACATGTAACCATATTCTTGCCAGTGTAATGATATAATCCACATTTGACCAAAATTGAGTTTAAATGGACATACGTGCATATTTTACAGTAACGTAATTCATTAATTAGAATGGCCAAGTCGCGTTTCATATTGACAAATGAATACGCTCAGTTTATTAAATAGCCTACGTCTTAGTTTATTAAATACGCTTAGTTTATTTAATATTAATTATAAATTTATTAAATGTCTCTTGCAAACTATGAAGGGACAATGAATCAATACACTGACATGGTAATGCTAGACAGATACTTTGTTTGCACAGTCCTACCGTAATTTTGTCACTCCTAGACGTACGTCTGGCGTCGGGGGGAAACGTTTACTTGAGAACAGTTGTCAAAAACAAACGTTTGCTGATACTTTACCTCACAGTGTTATTCGGCTATCCAGTGCTGAGCTTCGATGAAACTTCACGAGACCGGCGAGATGCTTCCACAGGGCGGGAGATACGCGGCGTGATTGACAGCTTTGACACCAAATGGATATACGTGAAAATCAGATGACATGATTTCACAACTTTTCATTGGCCATTTAGATATGTGAAGCATACTGTATACGGAAATGAACCTGGACATTCAATCCGTCGAAAAATCTCAAAATCGGCAAAATGGACATACGTGGTTTTCATCGGACAGCGACGATATGGTCCCTCTCTAAAAAGTGTTAAAATAACACTCAAGCAGAGTTAAATTTAGTTAGATAATTAAGCAATTAATTAAGTAATGATTGTACAGTAGTGATGAACACCTGCTGTTAACAAGCAGAATCACTGAAGAAATAAAAAACACAAGAACACAAGAAGTGACAAGTCACAGCCTTATTAATTTCTTAATTATCTCCTTAACTTTAACTCTGCTTCAGTGTTACTTTAACACTATTTAGAGAGGGACCAAATGTACTCTGAGCAGAGTTGATTTAACTCTGGGGATTTTGCTGTGTAATAACCATAATATTGAGATTTTAAAGGTGTTTTTCCATTTCCAGATATGAATGAATGTCTGGTCAGTCTATGTGGTCCAAACGCCTCCTGCACAAATGAAATAGGAAGTTACAATTGTTCATGTTTGGATGGATTCACTGCAACAAACTCAAATCTCCCCGTCAGCATCAATAACACATGTAGAGGTTCATTCTTTATTCAGATTTGTGTGTATTATTACCTTAGATAATAAGGTAAGATGAATAATATGATTTTTTGTGTATAACATTAAGGCCTAGTTTCACAGACAGGGCTTAGATGAAGGCCTTAGTTAAACGTGACACTGCAGCAACAACAGTACTGTATGACTGATGGATTGCTATTTTAATTTTTCCTTTTTTATTCAAAATATTCATGAAATATCTGATTTTCCAATTGTGTAAGTGAATGTGTTTTGTTGTTTAAACACCTTTATAATGATCACGTTAGTTGAGCATGTTTGTTTGTGCCGCAGATCAGAGACTCGGATCTGTTGGATTTACAGTACGTGAATTTCTCAACTTGTTTCGAAATACATCAATGTAAGTGTCCGGTGAACTTAACAGTTGCTTACATAATATCTGATATGAATATAATGTGTCGTATAATGGAACGGATTATTATGCAATAGACATAAAATTATATTTTGATTATTTCACTATTACACATTCAGTGTTTGCTGTTTTATGTTAAGAAATAATCATTTTCATTGGATTCAAATGAAATAAGTTGACAGTTATAACGCCATAAATACTAGTTTATTTTTTAATCTCATGTGTGTTACCATGATTGTGTTTAGTGTCTGAGTGACACTATGCACCTTCTATTAGTAGACACTTTCTCAGCTTGTGGAAAAGCTTTGAATCATCATGTGAATTTCTCATCACCATTTGTTTTTGGTGGTTGTCAGTGTATTAAAAAAAAAACAGATGTTACTCTTTATTAGGTTTGTAAATTAACATATCATATCAGTAAATGAAGTATGTGTTTTTTGCTGCAAATTTAAGTTAAATCTGTAAAGCTTAAAATGTTGCTTCTGTAAATTGTATGGTAAATTGTCTGGCAACAACAGCTGCCGTTTTTTTGTTGTTGTTGTTGTTGTTTACAGTGCATTTTAGAGGTGAATGACTGTATTCTAACATGATGTTGAAAGTAAAAGATTTTATAGGATTATAAGGGGATTTTGTGTAGAATTACAGTAAAAACTAATTATAGGATAAGAAATGACTGTATTTTTACAGTTTATCTGTTTTTTCTGACTGTATTTTGGTGCCCGTGAAAATTACTGTTTTTTTGTTTGTTTGTTTGTTTGTTTTTTTACAGTGTAGACCTGTTTCAAGACTTTCAATCAAATACTTCTTCAGATTATGTCTGTAAAAATGAAGAACTTGGTCTTGGAAAAACAAATGAAGAAAAGACAGGAATCTGTAGAAGTGGCTTTAAAGGCTCCATAACTTACAGATGTGAATCACGTGGGTGGACACCAGTACAGGACAACTGTGTACTTGAAGTTATTGACAGCCTTAAAAACAAAGTCGAGGTAATGTATTGATCATGTACCTCCATCTATAATTACCTTGCCATTTTTAAATGTTTCTAATATTTATATTTTTGTACTTCGCAATGTAGAATTTGCTTGTGGATGGCATTCCAGGGTTTATGGCTAACCTCAGTAGTGCCACAACACAGAATAATGTTGCTATAACACAGTCTCCTGCTACTGTCTGAACTATTGTGGATATACTCTTTAAAATTGCTGATTTGTCACAAGATACCATCATTAATAATACAGTGATGGTGGTATGTATATTCACATTTAAGCAAATTTAATGTGTAGACATTTTATTCTTGTAGCCTATAATTGAATTTAATGAGATAATGTAGTTAACATGAACTAATATTGATTCAGTGCACATATAACTGTGTTGTGCAATAGCCATTCTCTTCTCTATAATGAATTTAAGGTATAATAATATCGTATGTTGTGTCTTATTAGATTATCCAAATATCTTTTATATCAAATATTTCCACATTTTATGAGCTAAACTTCATCATATTAAATACAATTTTATATTCAATTTCTAGAATTACCTAAAAACAGTGAACATCATTGTATCAGGTAATGTCAGAGATACAAGGAACACATTGAACAAAGGAAACACCACAGAAAACACCAGCATTCGACTTCTGAGCTCTATTGAAAACATAAGCGACTGTCTCAAAGATGAGTTTGCAATTAATGAAACATCAATTCAGCTGAACAGAACTACAATTAAAAACTCATTCAGTATAACATCAACACTGCCAAACTCAGCCACGGAGATTGTAATACCACAGGTTCCTAACGAGACTACTGTAACCATCATAATCTTCACAACTCTTGACAATGTCCTACCAGCTCGTGATACTAATAATGACAGTAGGAATTCGGATTTAAACATCAATGGAGATGTGGTAGTTGTTAAGGTTAAACCAACACTTCACAACATTTCTTTTGCGTTTGACATTACTGATCAGTCTTTGGGAAATCCTCAGTGTGTCTTTTGGAACTTCAGTCTTGACGGATGGGATTCCACTGGATGTGAAGTAAAGCCCTCTGCGAACAACACTGGCATAATTACATGTGAATGCAACCACACAACCTCTTTTTCAATCCTAATGTCACCATTTTCCATTGATTACTTGGCCTATATAACTTACATTGGTGTAGCTATTTCAATGGCCAGCTTGATTTTGTACCTCATTATTGAGACTATTGTATGGAAGTCGGTGAAAAGAAATGACACATCCTATATGCGACATGTCTCCATGGTCAACATTGCCGTGTCCCTGCTGATCGCAAACATCTGTTTTATCACTGGAGCTGCAATCACAGATCAAGAGCCACCAATCCAGTGGTTTTCTTCATGCACTTTTTTTACCTGGCTCTTTTTTTCTGGATGTTAATTTCAGCGCTGTTTCTCTTTTACCGTACAGTCATGGTCTTTTCCCAAATGTCAAGGGCCAGAATGCTGGCCATTGCTTTCATAGTCGGCTATGGTTCACCTTTGCTCATAGCGGTCGTTACAATTGCGTCATCAGCTACACCTCAAAATTATGTTTCCAAACAAGCTTGCTGGCTGAACTGGGATGAATCTAAGGCCCTGTTGGCATTTGTGATTCCAGCTCTCACTATTGTAGCCATAAACCTTGTGGTTTTGATTGTGGTTCTGTATAAGATGTTGACAAGAGGAGCTGGTGCCACAACTCAACCAGATGAGAAACATGCCCTGGTGGTCATTGCCCAATGTGTGGCCATCTTGACTACGATCCTCAATTCACTGCAGGTATCACTTTATGTCTATATAATATCAATTTTATAGCAAGTTTACATTTTATGTATTACAATTTGTGCAGTCCAATAATGATTTTTCATTGTATTTAAAATTGAAATATATAACTGATAACGTAATGTATATGTAACATTTCTTTAAATAGGGATTCTTTATTTTGGTGTTTGGAACGCTTTTAGACAGCAAGATATGAATTTACTTCTGTTATTTTGTAAAGAGCTTAAGTAAAGCCATTTAACTTTGTTATCTTGGATTTAATTTAAAACAATCTGCCATTATATACATTATATTAAACCATACATTACATTTGGCAATAACATTGAGAGACTGCACCCTGCATCACCCTGCACTCTTAGAAGAAAAGGTTCTATATAGAACCTTAAAGTGTTCTGTCAGGTATTTCATATATAGAACTTTTTAGGGGTTCCCTTCATAGGATCATTAGATGGATATAATAGTTTTAATTAATTGTTTTAATTCTTTTTTTCATTTTGATTAAATTTTATAACTGAGTTTGTCCAGAACCCTAGGGTTCTATAAAGAACCCAGCCAGGGATCTATGAGAGATGACTCAAGCACAGAATGAGTAACACTAATTTATTAAGAAAAAACGAGACACAACACAATAAGGCAAAGGGAAAAGGTGAACATAGTCCAAACAATGGGCAGGGAATGATGAACAATAACAGGCAAGCTGGGAGATCGGCCACTTTGACTAGCTCAAGATGATGATAGGCTGGTGAGCAGAAATGGCAGGGCAGTGATGATTGTCCATGAGTGCAGATAGATGAATTTGGTGCATGTGCACTACCTAGTGGAGTTTGTTTTCATGCGCCCCCTTCTGGATTGGAATGTGGATTGCCTGTGACTGTATTCATTGTCTTACTGCATGAACTGAACTGTGTTGTCCGTACTGTATGGTTTGGAAAGAATACATATAACGTTACACCATACTGTTTATATAATGTGTGGTGCTTCCGTGACAGTCCAAAGCACATCAATATGAGGCACACTACTGGCTGTTGGTTACTAAGCATGTAGTAACATTCTAACACCGCATCATTTCACACACCACAAAAGCAGTGGTAACCCTTCTCTACAGCAGGGTTTCATAACCCTGGATAAAAAGAGATGCTAACCCTTTACCCGGGGTTAAAAGTGGTGTTAAGAATGACGATAACCTGGGGTTAAGCACAGTGTGAAAAGCTCTCATGTTTACATGTGTATCCTCATATTATATATTGGTGACTTTCCTATCAAGCTTATCCTGAACGGATTTTCCGGACTGTAAATTTAAGAATGAAACTCCTTTTCACCACATTTGTTGCATTTTCTGTCACCATTTGACATTTTCCCCTTCAAACGCTGAAATGTATACAATGTGCAGTGTTTCAGTGACTGTCCAGAACACGTGAATATAAGGCATATTATTGGTTGTCGGTTGCTAAGCATCTAGTCGTAACGTTAACGTCTAACACTGCATCTTTTCACATTATACAAATTTAGCACTGCAATGCAGGTTACAAACCTAACCCCACTTCTACTACAGGTATGAAACGTTCCTTTCCCCAAGGGTTAAAAGTGGGGTTTAGAATGACGATAACCTGGGCTTAAGCATGGTGTGAAAAGCCCTAAATGGTGACAGCAAACATGACAATTGGAGTGAAGAAGAGACCGTTTCATTTTTACCTTTATAGTCCAAAAAGTCCATTCAGAATTAACTTGATAGTACATTCAGCAATATACTGTATAATATGAGGATGTGGGAGCCTTTATGTAATTGTATACGTATACAGCGTTCATCCAATCTGTGACACTGACACTGCAAATAAGGACATTAAACCAGGGTTTAGGAATATACAGTGTGAAACGTCATCTTATGAATACCCAAGATTAATTATTAACCCTATAGGTAAAAGTATCAGCACTGTGAAATGTGAAGCAGGATAGACTCCCAGGGTTTTGAAAGTCCCAGGGTTAACTATTTCACATGTGAAAAGCCCTAATGTGAAACGTTCCTTTACCTTGTTAAAAGCAGGGTTTAGAACAATGATAACCCAGGGTTAAGCGCAGTGAGAAAAGACCAAGATTTGCCATTAACAACAGTGAATATTAGGAAATACCTTTATGTGAGCACTGGATTGTGTAACTGAAATCTGAATCAAGTATTTCAGAGATATAATAAACAGATGTTTAAGAGATGTCCAAATTTCTGGAAGCTAACTAGAGATCTTTGCAGGTTCGTGAGTCACTACAAGAAAAGCTGTCACTACAGAAACTCAGTTCCAGCCAAACCAAGGTAAATGCCATTCTATAACAGCACACACTTACATGAGCTCTATAGGGTAACTAATGTTAAACTTCTAACATTGCTTAAATATTTTTACATTATTTGACTGATCTCCTCACAGAGCACCAGTGCAGGATCATCATCCACATCTGGACTCACTTTCTTTCAAAGGATGCGATGGAAGTGTAAGTAGATGACATATATTTAAAACCTAATGGTTATCAATATAGTTTCAAGAAGATGAATGACTAATGTTGTAATATTTCTCATTTGAATAAATGTGACTGCTAAATGGGTTAAAGTAAAGACAATAGATGTGAATAACAAACATCTATTTGCAGATGTGTACAACGTGTCTGAAGACAACATTTCCTCAACAGTTACGGACAGCTCCAACGGCACATATAACATTATTAACGCTTAAAAGACACCCTAAAGTTTCCTCCACTGCAATTTTTGTTACTGTTTTGTGGAAGAAATGTTTCTATGTTCTGAGATTATTAGTCAAAAAATAAGGTTACAATATGACCTTATACTTTGTTGTGTAATATATGGTGCATGCAGTGATTGGTGTGTATAGACTTTTATTTATACTTGAAAAATGGGGGTCATTTTTCACAAATCAAGAGTAAGATACCTTTGTTTTGTGAAGTTCACTTTTTTATTTTATATTAGACATTTTTAAGTGTGAAGAATTATTTGTTTAATGACATGGTTTTCTGCTCTTTTCTGAAAAATTTCAAATGTTTCCAAAATATCCAAATGTTACTTATAATTAAATGCCTCTTCATATAGTATTTACTTGAATAGCTTTCTTAAGCAACTCATTTTATACTTCTTGTGAAATGCTAATTTAGATTGCTGGGTCAAAATCTAACACTAATAAAAATGTTTCTTGCCTTAATTGGAGAGAACATTTAAAAACAGACTGGAAAGTGGAGGAGAGAGAGAAAATGTTATACTAAATTGCAGTTCTGTGAATAACAACAACAAAAATAACATACCTCACAAGTAAGAAAGTAAGGCTTAGGGATTAGCATACAAAGACTTTAATCATATTTATAAAGTCAGAACCAAAACCTAATAGTTAGTTCCACTCCAAAAAGTCAAACGCTTTCATTGCATCTAAAGAAAATATTGCAGAGGTAGAGGTCTGTTCTGCTGAGTGAATTATATGAAGCAGTCTAAAAGACATACACTGTTAGACCTTGCTGTAGAAAAACAGCCAAATTCTGACAGTAACAAACCATTTTCCATTAAAACAGTAATATACTGTAGAAAACACTGCATTCTGGGTAATATTTGTCATCTTCGAGAAAATAGCCTACAGGATTATACTGTGTTAACAATGCTCAAAGTCAACACTCAGAGGCTGTGTTCTAAATCACACCCTATACCCTCATTCACTATTCCCTATATTAGTTCACTAATATAGTCCACTTGACAGAGTGAGTGAATGAAAAGAAGTGAGTGAATTCAGAAACTTTATGAACACCTGATAAGCAGAATCACTGAAGGACAGAGAAACAAGACCAGAAAAATGTCACGAGCAGAAACACAAGAACTACAACTGACTTCAGTGTCAAACCAGTTTGACTTTATTTTTTTCATACATGTACAGAAGTTCTTGTTGAGAATTAACAGATATGGATGTTGATGTTTTATTGAAAATAAAAATGTATTGAAGTTTGCAGTCACCATCGTGGTGACAAGTGTCTGCTTTAGTTGGGCTCTTGACTCTTATATTAGCTTTCTTTGGCAGCTGTAACTGAGTGTTTATAAAACACATTTGTTATGGCAGGAAAAGGCCAACATAAAGTTGATCAGGTGTTTGGCTGTTGTGATGATTCTGTAATTGTCTTGGACTTGTTTAATTTACTGATCTATTTCTGTGTCTAGTCTTTGATTTAATTGGTATTTTATCTTTATTGATTGTACTATATCGGTGATTCAACAGCGTAAGAACAAGCAACGTTTCAGTAATCAGTTATTTAGGCGATTATGTAAGTCCTTATAATCCATAAAATAGTTTTTATGCTGGATGCCAGCATAGTACAAAACTCCCAGCATGCACTGCTGAGATTGATGTGCTGATTTTTTTATATCTGTGTGTGTCTAAATAATGCTGCAGCTGTTTTAGTGCATGGCATTTAAAAATAAACTCTTTTTAGCTGTTGTTGGAATTCTTGCTGTAGTTTCACAGTGGCAATAATGAAAAATATTAGTCTGTTAATAATGTAACAATGGATAAAACAGTATGAATCCAGTGAATCAAGAACCTATGTAAAGGTTATGTCTTCACCAACACATAACTATCAGCACTCAACTATTTTTTTTCTCTATATTTGTTTCAGCCATAAATATATGAATAGTTTAAGCAGCCAGAGAAAAAAAAAAACTGATGTATTAAAAGGTCATGGGTAAAGAACTCAACTAAAGCAAATGCTGATGATCTCAATGGTAACACCAAACCAAACATTTTCACCAAAATATCAACATCTAAACTTCTGTTATTTCTCAATAAGATTTCTTTTGTAGAAATAAAGTTAATCTGGTCAGTAATAAGTGTAATAAGTGTAATAATGTGTAATGGCTGGAAGTTGTAGTTCTGCTCGTAGTTGTAGTTTCTGCTCGTATTTATTCCGTTCTTGTTCCTCTTTTCAGTGGTTCTGCTTGTTAACAGCGGGTGTTTATCATTAATGCTCAATCATCACTTAAATATAAACTTAATTATCTCACTGCAACACAGCGTCAATGTTACTTTTACTCTGTAGTGTGGACACTAGAGGATGTTGCTGTGGGGTTGAAAGGGTTAAAGGTGTAAGATAAAAAGACCAGAGGTGGGTAGTCCAGGGGTCAGAAAGTAAAAGTCCTGCCATATTTTTATTCCACCCACTGAAGCATTAATGAGATAAATAAGTGATTAATTGAGTGATGATTGACCATTATTGAAGACACCTGATGATAACAAGCAGAATCACCAAAGGAGAAAATCACAATTTTTAAGTTACCATCATCTGGTAACTTAAAATAACTCTGAGTTAGATTTACATTATTGATTGCAGCAGCACTGTGATTCTACAGCACAAGATCAACTTTATCAATACAAAAAAATTCTTAAAAGTTGCTTTTATCAATACAAAAAAATTCTTAAAAGTTGCTCTTATCACAAAAAAAAAAAAAAAAAAAAAAAAATATATATATATATATATATATATATATATATATATATATATATATATATATATATATATATATATATTTTAGGCACACACAGACATCAAGAATCAGCGTATGAATCTCAACAACGGTGACAAGCAACATATTCTGATAAACAAATCAACTCTGAACATTAGAAAGCAAGCTATTAAAAAGTCACAGAAAAACAACAAAATTTAAATAGTGAGAATGAAGAAAATTACTAAGACAATTCAGCTCATAATTTATTCATGCTGGTGCAGTGAAAATCTTTTTGTTTAAAATGTTTGCATTGAACTCTAAAGAAATAAGTTCATAGTAATGATATGTTCATATTATTAGCGTGTAATAAAAATTAGTTTGTAAATTTAAATGGCACTCTGACAATTTGAGGCAGTTGGTTTCTGCAAATGAAATGAGGCAATACAAGTTTTAATTTAGTGCATGGTATCTTTACAGTAACATACTGTAAATTACAGTAAATAACTGTACAATCAACAGTAAAATACTGGCAACAGTGTTGCCAGTATTTTACTGTAAAAAAGCCCGGCAAGGTCCAACAGTGTAGGCTATAAAAACATCTGTAATTAAAGTAAAAATGATTGATAAACACATCTTTCAAAAGGAAATAAATATGTATTTGGTTGTCTTGTTCATTATATTTATTTTCATATAAAAACAACAGAACTTAAATTACATCCAGTTTATCAGCAATACAGTGCATGAGTAATAATCCCGCAATATCCGGGATATATTTTTTTGATCTCTTAGGTGTCTGATCCACTACAAGAAGAGAGAACTGTCTGTTATGGCTGCACTTTTTTTTTACTCTTCCCCTCACTGCAGTCGCCTACTCTCATTTCAGGCGAGGCTCATCTCAAACGAGCCTGTTCTCAACACAAGCTTTGAAGACTCAGTATCAGGCCAAACATCACTAGAATCTACTGAACCAATTGCTTCACAAAATGATTCATTGTTTCGAAGTGTTGGAAACACCACACGCTGGTGACCCTTGCTGGTCAGAATAGTGTAAATGCAACAAAAACTCGGGCCAAACATGCATAAAAACACCTTTTACAAACTGCAAATGTTTTATTGAAAGTAAAATCTATCAAATGCAATTAACTAATTATCTAATAAGATTAAATATCAAGTGTCTGTGTAATATGTGCTCATTTACCAATTTTGAGGGCTAGTTTTGTTTGTTCCATGGATGGCTCAGCTAAACAGGCCAATAATTATCTATTATTCATTTAAATTATAATGTCTCATTAAAACATCTACAAATGTATAAAACTTGTCAGATAAAAACCCATAGACACGTGTTCAATGGTTCGCCGTTGGGGGGCGTTCTCAGAGAGTCCGCTTGATTCGTGGATTCAGAGATCATCATTCAGGGTCATCACAAAATCATCATTTTTTATTATTTTATTTTTTTTATTAAGAACATTTAGATAAAGAAAAAAGCAGTCACATTGTAGAACAAATAAACAAATAAGAAAATAAAAAAACTAAAAAGGTACAAGCCAGATAGCCTAACTAATCAGAATAGATAACATCAAAGGAAAAGATTAAAGACTGCCTTCTAATGCTGCAATTCAGCAAACAAAATATAACAAAAGTGGTTTCTGACCTGAAAATTTACAGTTATGTATATAAAATTTTGTTAACAAAATAAGATTTAAGTATATTTTGTTTTTCAGTAAATGCTCTTTTTTCTAATTAACAATTCCAAACAAAACATTTTCCCAAAGTAAAGAACAATCCTTATCAATGTTCTCAAAAACAAATAGGGAAAAGTCTTTCCACAGTAATTTAGAGTAGCCTAATAGCAAAGCCTAAATAAATGAACAATAGTCTCTGGATGCTGTTTATAAAACGAACAATTTGTATCAATATCTTTTTTGAATTTTTTTTAAGAAGGTATTAACAGGATATACACGATGGACAATTTGAAAGGAAACTTCTCTTATCTTATTAGTAATTAACAGAGGTGGGTAGTCCAGGGGTCAGAAAGTAAAAGTCCTGCCATATTTTTATTCCACCCACTGAAGCATTAATGAGATAAATAAGTGAATAATTGAGTGATGATTGACCATTATTGAAGACACCTGATGATAGCAAGCAGAATCACCAAAGGAGAAAATCACAATTTTTAAGTTACCATCATCGAGGTCAGGGTTTGTTTTAGTTGAGCTCTTGACCCTTGACTTTTTAATATTAGGTTTTGTTTGGGCAGTTTTAACTGCTTTAAAACCAACCAGACAAGCAGAATTAAAAGATTATCAGGTGGTGTTGGTTATGTTTTCACATAATCATTATTTGATCTGAATCACTGAACTCATTTAGAGCCCAAACTCTGAGTTAGTTTTACATTATTGATTGTAGCAGCACTGTGATTCTACAACACAAGATCAACTTTATCAATACAAAAAATTTTCTTAAAAGTTGTCCTTATCACAAAAAAAAAAAAATATTTCAGGCACACACAGACATCAAGAATCAGCGTATGAATCTCAACAACGGTGACAAGCAACATATTCGGATAAACAGATAAACACTGAACATTAGAAAGCAAGCTACTAAAAAGTCACAGAAAAACAGCAAAATTTAAATAGTGAGAATAAAGAAAATTACTAAGACAATTCAGCTCATAATTTATTCATGCAGCAATGCATGTTGGGAGGCATGGATAAATTTTGATTGGTGGCACCCAGAATGCACTGCAACATGCTTTATTATTCTCACCATTGTTGAGATTCACAGACTGATTCTTAATGTCTGTGTGTTTAAATACATTTGTTTTTCTTTTGTATTGATAAAGTTGATCTTGTGGTGTAAAATCACAGTGCTGCTGTAACTAATAATGTAAAACTAACTCAGAGATTGGGCTCTAAATGAGTTCAGATCAAATAATGATTATGTGAAAACATAACCAACACCACCTGATCATCTTTTAACTTTACTTGTCTGGTTGGTTTTAATGCAGTTAAAACTGCCCAAACAAAATCTAATATTAAAAAGTCAAGGGTCAAGAGCTCAACTAAAACAAACCCTGACCTCGATGATGGTAACTTAAAAATTGTGATTTTCTCCTTTGGTGATTCTGCTTGTTATCATCAGGTGTCTTCAATAATGATCAATCATCACTCAATTAATCACTTATTTATCTCATTAATGCTTCAGTGGGTGGAATAAAAATATGGCAGGACTTTTACTTTCTGACCCCTGGACTACCCACCTCTGGTAATTAAGTATCTGTTCAGAATCAGCCAAACTTTCCTCCTGTCACGGAGTCAGCAACACCAGACACAGCCATCAACACCAGATGCACCCACTCACTCACAATCGCCGAAATTCTAATCACTTGCTCCTGTTCACCATCATCTGATCACTTAACTACAAACTCACCCATACTCACCTGAATGCTTACCTGGCTATCTTGATCCTGGCCCTCATCTTCAGTCTCATTGTCTTCGTAATCCTGGTCCCTGGCTGTTCGTCTGTCTGTTTCACCACCATGCCACCTGCACCAGAAAGACTGTCCCCGCTAGAAATTTGACATTCCCAGAATGTCTCCACAAGGATGTTGCCTAGTAAAGTTCCCAGTACGTTCAGAGACGGTCACGATGTGGAGTTCTTTTAAGGTATGGGGGATGTTATTTGGTGGACCTTCACAGAACATTCAAGACGTTCTCTAAACGTTTAGGGAACCATATTTTATTTGGAAATTTTCTCAGAACGTCCCTGCTGCCCTTGTCAAAAAACTGAATTGAAAATTGGAGCTAAATTGACAAACAAAAGTGGCTCTTCAAACAAAAACTATTTTTTTCTTAAATGTCTTACAATAAACAAAAAAGCTCTTTATAGATAATTCCTGGATTAAATTTATGAAACCTTTTCTTTAGAATGCAAATCTCTTGCAATAAGTCATTAACCAACAACAACACACAAGCTAATATAACTGTATCAGTGCATCAGCAACTACACAGTGACTGCAGCCTTTAAATAAAGCAACATGCAGCAGAACATCAATGTTTCTCAGCTCATCATTAAGTGAAGCACAGGCGCTACTCTCCAGCACAATGGTGACCTCACAAAACTCAGATAACAGAAATAGAACATTAACACTAACCGATCTCTCTAGATCTCAGCATCTTCACTTATCACAAACCACTCTTACTTTGTTTCTTTCATAAAAATCTTCTTAATGAGGAGTTGTTTATCAAAATTTATAAATGTCACTGTTATATGGAGGTAAGCGCTTGCTTTAGTTGGGCTCCTGACTCTTGACGTTTTGACTTTACTTTTTTCCAATTGTTATAACTGTGTCTTTCTAAAACATTTCTAACAAAAAAAAATCTGATCAAATGGGTTTGGTTGTTTATTGTTAATGATTTTATCATCATACAGTGATCGCTGAATATTTCTTTCATACTGTTGTAGTTCTACTTTGATACTTTGAAAATTTTTATCATTATGCAGAAATTATTCAGACATCAAGATTCTGCATATGATCCTCAACAATGGTGACAACATTTTCAGATAACAGTTTAACTCTGAACATCACAAAACAAGCTATAAAGTGACAAAAATGATTTTTAAATGGCCGAAGTATACCCAGGGCTTACAAAGAGGACATTTGTGAAGTTAAGAACGTCCTATAGTCCCCTAAACATTCCCAGAATGTCCTGAATGTTCCCTGAAGGTCCACCAAATAACGTTCCCCAAACCCTTAAAAGAACTGCACATCGTGACCGTCTCTGAACATTCTGGGAATCGAGGTGCTCGATCCTGTCGAACCATTGTAGATGTCTTGCAGAATCCAGTGTTTCTTTGGCTCAGGATCAGTTCAGCTGTTCAATCTGTCTGGATCTACTGAAGGATCCAGTGACCATTCTCTGTGGACACAGTTACTGTATGAGCTGTCCCACATGGAAAGAACCTATATGTGGATATATGCGCATATATGAAACCTATATGCAGTGTATATGTACATATATGCTGCATATATGCACATATATGATAATATATATGCTGCATATATGCGCATATATACTGCATATATGCTATATATATGCTGCATATATGCGTATATATACTGCATATATGTGTATATATGCCACATATAGGCAAAATTGAGGTGCATATATGTGCATATACAGGAAATATAGGTCTCCTGTATTGCTTCTTCATATCCATATATATGCCCTATACATACAAGATATGTCTTCTATATAGCTAATGGCAGGATCTGGTCATTTTGTAGCTCATATCTCATTTTTGACTGTCATACATGATGCCTAGCTCATATTTTCTATTATCAAGGCAAAAACTAAGAATTAACGAAAACAATTATGCAAGAACTTATGTATGTGCGAATGTAGCAGTTATGTATTTAGACAATTATTTTGTGATTCCACTTGCCATGACCATATTTGGGGTTTCCTGCCGCCATGCTGACTTGGGGTGTTGCACTTTGCTGCTTCCCAGTCTGCATGAGACATCACAGCGGTAGGTCGCACAAAGTTTTTGCGGTGATTCAATTAAGGCCATGTTTCATGTAACAGCTGAATTCACATGATATATTTGTATGATTGTAATCCAAAACCCCTCTGTGATGTACATTCAGATGTTTCGTTGATTATTTTTCTTTACTTAAGTTACTTTTAATATCTCTCTTTCTCAGCATTGTGCGTTGCTGCCGCATGCTGTTTGTATGCTGCACAAGTCCTCATATATTGCCATTTGTGTTATACAGAATAAAGTGAGGACCTGATGGCAAGATTTTTCGCAGTCTGTCTTTGATTACGACACAACGCAGAAAACACACCGCTACACGAACACGTGAAATTGGTCCCACATGGAAAAAACCTATATAAACATATGTTTCAATATAGGTTTGATATAGGTTTTTAATATATGTGACATATATAAAATTGGCCGTTTTCCTATATTATGTGTACATATATGTACATATATGTGTATATATATATATATATATATATATATATATATATGTACATATATGTGTACATATATGTGTGCATATATGTGTACATATATGTGTGCATATATGTACATATAATATAGGAAAACGGCCAATTTTATATATGTCACATATATGTAAAACCTATATCAAAACCTATATTGAAACATATATGTTTATATAGGTTTTTTCCATGTGGGGTATTACAGGCTGCTGGGATCAGGATGATCAGAAGGAGTCTACACCCAGCTAACAGAATTTTTTTATAAGAACCTTCTCTAAATATTCAGTGTTGGTTCTGGGAATGTAAAAAACGTCCCGTTTTCTTGACGTTCCAGGAACGTTTTTATAAGGTATAATGTTTCTCAAACGTTTTTTCAACTTAATTTTGATGTAAAATTTAACATTGTAGGAATGTTGATTTGTAATATTCCAAGAACATAAATTGTCCAGTTTCCTTAATGTTAGTAGAGTGTTATTTAAAGGTTAGTATGATGTTCCTGAAACATTCTTTCAATCATTCAAACACCTGCTCTGAACAAGCGCTGAAAGAAATAAGAACACAAACTACAACTTTCTTCAGCCACAGCCTTAGATGAACTGAAGATAAATTATGTTTTATTTATGTAGTTTGGGAGGAAAAAGTCAAATAAGCTACCTAATCATTACGTCATCTCAACCAGCTGTCAACAATCTGTAATCAACATATCTACCCAATCGGCATGAGTTCAGGCATATATATAATCAGTCAAACTCACCCTAGGATCCTTGACAGTTTCCAGAATTTCTCCACCACCCCGTCTCCTCACACTCTCTGGGTTACTTCATATAACCTGAAGGGAGGGGGTGTACTCTGTGTTTGGGCCGATTACCGAGTTTGGAGCCCTCTCCCCGGACAGCACACCAAATAAGTTAACCAATTAATTTCTGACTTATTTATAAGTTTGAACTTGTGAAAAGACATTAAATCTCTGAAGATCTGATTAAACAACTCCACAAACGACATACCAGTGGGACGTTCTGAGAATGTAAAATAACCTCCCTGCTAGAAATTTTATGCTCCCAGAACATTCTCAGAACGTCTCCACTGGTGTTATTTGGCAGACCTTCACAGAACATTCAGGATGTTAAAGAACCATATTTTATTTGGAAATGTTCTCAGAATGTCCTTGGTGCCCTTGTCAAAAAATTGACTAATAAAAGTGGCTGTTCAAACAAAAACAATTTTTTTTTTCAAATGTCTTACAAAAGACAGAAAAAAAGCACATGCATGAGCTAACGTAACTGCTGTATCAATGCATCAGCATCTACACAGTTACTGCCTTTAAACAAAGCAACATGCAGCAGAACATCATTGTTTCTCAGCTCATCATTGACTAAAGCACAGACGCTACTCTCCAGCACAATGGTAACCTAACAAAACTCAGATAACAGAAACAACATTAACACTAACAGGGGCCTGTACCATGATGGTAGATGAACAAACTCAGGGTTATAGGATTAGTTTCGAGTTGACAAAACCAAATCACTCCAATCCGGCTTTGTTGGTACCATGATGCTGATCATCAACTTTCTCTGTCAACTCAGGCTTTGATCCTGAGTTTGTGAAGTGTGTGCACATGAATCTGTGACATCAGTGGTGAACAGCCAATCACATGCCTTGCAACAGAAATAAACTGTGATTCACTTCTCGCGAGAGAGCCAGCGAGATTCAAAACTCTTTCGCTGAAAATTAAGAATTTAAACGCATTTACACTAATGGAAAATACTTGTCTGTGAAAGAGGACAAATAAAAGAAATTATCTTTCTCTATCAGTCCAAGTGAAGTTAGTTTATATGGTTAATAATATATAGCGATAGAGACTCAAACATACAAGCTCACATGTAGTCATATTTGAATAATATATTTACACCTTATTTATATTAGCCTACATATGATCTATATATATTAATATTCATTGAAACTAAGTGCTTAATAACAACTGTTAAACTAAACTTGCATGTGTGTAATGGATTAATAAAAATATAGATCATATACAAATCATATATAAATTATATTATCATTAAAACCAGACAATTTCATCATTAAATATTTGCTTTTACTATATAATGACCTTTAATTTGGAGGAAGAGAAACTGGGGGAGTGACTTTATTGCGTTGGGTGTGTCAGTGTCACTTAGCTTACACCTGATTGGTCCAATTTCAGTTTGAGATCTCTAACCCTGAACATAACCTGCCCCGGAGCAGGTTAGCCGTGGAGCGTAAGTTACCATGGCGATGAACACCGCTAAAAGCCAAGTCACTTTCATGGTACCTAAAACCCAGGATTGGTGCAAACTAATCTGAAACTTACCTGGCTAGCCAGCTAATCCAGCTTCATGGTACAGGCCCCAGATCTCTCTAGATCTCTGCATCTTCACTTATTACAAACCACTCTGACTTTGTTTCTTTCATACAAATCTTTTTAATGGGGTGTTTATGTTTTATCAAAGTGTATAAATGTCACCGTTACAGAGGTAAGTGCTTGCTTTAGTTGGGCTCCTGACCCTTGACATTTTGACTTTGTTTCTCCAATTGTTGTAACTTTAAAATCTGATCAAAAGGATTTTGTTGATGATTTTATTCTCATACAGTGGTCTTATTCACTTTGAAATTGTGAAAGTTTTTATCATTGTGCAGAAATTATTCTGACAGCATCATGTAGATTCACACAGACATCAAGATTCTGCGTATGATCCTCAACAATGGTGACAAAATTTTCAGATAACAGTTTAACTCTGAGCATCACAAAACAAGCTACTATAGTCACAAAAAAGATTTTTGTTTAGTGTCACCATTGTTGAGGATCATACGCTGATTCATGATGTCTGCGTGAGTCTAAAAAACACTGATTAAACACTGGTCTGGATAATGAATAAAAAAAAAAAAAAAAAAACACATAACCATTGCTTAATGCAAAACTAACAGTTAACACACCCACAGTTTAGACTTTATTGATAACATTCCATGACGATTGAATCACCAACACTAAACAAACCAATTCATCTAATCAAAAATTCTCTTGCATTTTTTTCTGTAACTAATGTGTCTTGAAAACACAGCTTAAGCAGCCAAAGAAAATCTAAGGTAAAATGTCAAGAATCAAGCCCATCTAAAGCAGACGCTCACGTCAATAACGGTGAACACCATTTTGGTTATTCTTTCCCAGAACATTCAGAGAAGGTCACGATGTGGATTTCTTTTAAGGGTTGGGGGACGTTATTTGGTGGACCTTCAGGGAACTTCCCAAATGTCCTCTTTGTAATGTTCTTGCACGACCATAAAATATAGAAAATAGAATGTCCCCCATAAACTCATATCAGGAACGTTATAAAATAACCAACAGGGACCGTGTGGGAATGTTCTGTTAATGTAATGTGCAATAAGGCTGTAATGTGAAAACATAACCAACACCACCTGATCATATTTTAACTTTACTTGTCTGATAGGTTTTAATGCAGTTAAAACTGCCCAAACAAAATCTAATATTAAAAAGTCAAGGGTCAAGAGCTCAACTAAAACAAACCCTGACCTCGATGATGGTAACTTAAAAATAGTGATTTTCTCCTTTGGTGATTCTGCTTGTTATCATCAGGTGTCTTCAATAATGGTCAATCATCACTCAATTAATCACTTATTTATCTCATTAATGCTTCAGTGGGTGGAATAAAAATATGGCAGGACTTTTACTTTCTGACCCCTGGACTACCCACCTCTGCAGGGGACTAAATCTGTTTTATCATTATTGTCAAATTCTGAAGCTTTGAAAATGAATAAAATACAAATAAGTACCATGCTTAAAATTAAATGCAAAGGCATTTTATTATTGTTAAAGCAGTAACATTTAAAATTTTATTTAGTTCTTTTTTCCCCTCAGACAGCATAGAACAAGATATATTTAATGACACCAACTGTGCAGCAAATCTGATTCATTGAAAATGGCAAACAAAAAATACATTTCACAAAACAAAAACAAAGCTATTGCTTTAGACCCATTAAAAGCACATCTTATCATGCCACCAGCCATGTCATTAAAATGCACCCTTAATTACATATCAAATCTCAAAACTGTTAATTATAACCTGATTTTTTAAAAAGGACTTCAGAACAGTTCTTCCCAGAAACCAGTAACAGAAAAGGCAGTTTACAGATATTTGCAATGTACAAAGCACTTTTGAAAAAGCTGTTTAATTGGTAATGAAGTAGACTATAGTTAATGAAGTAGTTAATTATGTATTAGAGGCACTGGAGATGTTTGAAGATGTTGCTGCTGATATGTTGTACCCATCTGCAAATAATAATTATGATGTTACTTAAAGTATATACACAAATGTCTTGTATAGTTGTGTGTGTGAATATTATATATATATATATATATATATATATATATATATATATATATATATATACACACACACACACACACACACACACACACACATCCTGGCCATTGTGTTCACACGCTCAACATATTTGTCTGTGATTGGCTACAATGATCATTGCATGGGAGCATTTGAAAGCACACGGAAGTGTTTGAATTTAAAAGCGGGAACATTTGAAAGCAGGCGTCTATCACCAGACTGTAAATAGTATTACTTACTTCTTCGCAACAAATCCTGTCTGCTTGAAGATGATGGTCCTGCACTAGTACTCTGTAATTTAGAAATTTAAGACATCAGCTGTAAACTGAGTACATCTATCATGAAGAATTTATGAATCAGATGCAGTTTGTTGCCAAGTACCGTGGTATGGCTAGAGCTGATAAAGTTCCTTTCTGCCAGTGCCTTACGGACCTGCAACCATATATGAGAAAATGAGTTAAAGCACTACAGTAGAACTGAATGCCTCTAAGATAATTTTAACAAAATTCATACCCCTCTGTCTAAAAGCGTTCCAAACACCAAAATGAAGAATCCCTGCAGAATTGTACAAAATATGAGGAAAATGTTATGAGTAAATAAATAATACTAGTTGTAATGCTGTTCAATTTCATATTCATAACATTGTAAATAGCTTATTTTCCATTATAATATGTTGTTATGAGGCTTTATAATACATATATAAAAATATTGATTATAATAATTATTGCATTATTTGTATTTAAATCAAGCAGACAAAATATAACCTCAATATAAAGTCAAAATAGAAAGACAAAAAGTGGTACCTGCAGTGAATTGAGGAGTGCAAACACCACATGAACGCCATAGTCTGGTGACACCATGGTTCCAATTCCAAATCCCCATGTTAGACCAAAGATGGGAGTCAATATGGCCACACATCGGGCAATGACCATGAGGGCATGTTTATTTTCTGGTTGAGTTGCAGCACCAACTCCTCTCCTCAACATCTTATACAGAACCACAATCAAAACCACAAGGTTTATGGCTACAATAGTGAGAGCTGGAATCACAAATGCCAACAGGGCCTTAGATTCATCCCAGTTTAGCCAGCACGCTTTTTGGGAAATATACTTTTGAGGTCCAGCTGTCGATGCAACAGTAATGACCGCTATGAGCAAAGGTGCACCATAACCAACTATGAAGGCAATGGCCATCATTCTGAACCTTGACATTTGGGACAAGACCATGACTGTACGGTAAAAGAGAAACAGCGCTGAAATCAACATCCAGAAGAAAAGAGCCAGGTAAAAAAAGTGCATGAAGAAAACCGCTGGACTGCAGCGACCCACTGAGGTTTGCTGCTCTTTATCTGTGATTGCAGCTCCGATGATAAAACAGATGTTTGCTATAAGCAGGGACACGGCAATGTTGACCATGAAGACATGTCGCATGTAGGAAGTGTAGGAATTTCTGGTAAAATCGTCTTTTCTTGTCACTGACTTCCATACAATAGTCTCAATTATGAGGCACAAAATCAAGCTGGCCATTGAAATAGCTACACCAATGTAAGTTATATAGGCTAAGGTTTTGTTATCGATGGAAAACGGTGACATTAGGATTGAAAAAGAAGTTGTGTGGTCGCATTCACATGTAATCTTGCCAGTTTCGTTCACTGAGGGCTTTACTTCACATCCAGTGGAATCCCATCTGTCAAGACTGAAGTTCCAAAAGACACACTGAGGATTTCCCAAAGACTGATTAGTAATGTCAAACGCAAAAGAAATGTTGTTAATTGCTTGGTTCACCTTAACAACAACCACATCTCCATTGATGCGCACAGAATTATTAGTGTCATTTATATTACTAGTACGAGCTGGTAGGACATTGTCAAGAGTTGTGAAGATTATGATGGTTACAGTAGTCACATTAGGAACCTGTGGTATTACAATCTCCGTAGTCGAGTTTGGCAGTGTTGATGTTATACTGAATGAGTTTTGAATTGTAGTTCTGTTCAGCTGAATTGATGTTTCATTAATCTTAAACTCATCTTTGAGACGGTCACTTATCTTCTCAATAGAGCGCAGAAGTCGAATGCTGGGTTTTTCTGTGGTGTTTCCTTTGTTCAGTGTGTTCCATGTATCACTGACATTACCTGATACAATGATGTTCACTGTTTTTAGGTAATTCTGGAAATAGAATATAAAATTATATGTAATATGTTGAAGTTTAACCCATAAAATGTAAAAATATTTGATATATAAAATATTTGAATAATCTGATAATACACAGCATAAGATATTATTATAGCCTAATATAAAAATATGATTTGCCAAATTTTAATAAAGAATTTCTGGATATAATATAATATAATATAATATAATATAATATAATATAATATAATATAATATAATATAATATAATATAATAATGAACCAGTTTAATTCATGATAATAGAGAGAATGACTATTGCACAACAATTACATACACTGAAACAACACTAGTTTATCTTTAACGTCACACTCTCTTGTTAAATTCAATTCAATACATCAAGCATAAAATGTCTACACATTAAATTCTACATAAAAGCTAGAATGTGAATATACATACCTCCATCACTATGCTATTTATTGAAGTAGCTTGTGACAAATCAGCAATTTTGAAGAGTATATCCACAATAGTTTGGACAGTAGAAGGAGACTGTGTTATATTAACATTATTCTGTGAGGTGGCACTACTGAGGTTAGCCATAAACCCTGGAATCTCCACCACAAGCAAGGTCTAAATCGAAAAGAATATAAAATTCACAAAAATACAAATATTAAAAATATTTAAAATGGCTAGATGATTGTAGATGGAGATACATGATCAATAGATTACCTCAACTGTGTTTTTAAGGTTGAAGATAACTTCAAGTACACAGTTGTCCTGTACTGGTGTCCACCCACGTGATTCACATCTGTAAGTTATGGTGCCTTTAAAGCCAGTTCTACAGATTGCTGTCTTTTCATCATTTGTTTTTCCAAGTCCAATTTCTTCATCTCTACAGTCATAATCTGGAGAAGAATTTGATTGAAAGTCAGAAGGAACCATATTAAATTGAAAAGGTCCTTGAACACTATGCAGAAGCGTCAAAGATAAAAGTATACAATATTAATAGGACCAAAACAGTCAACATCACAAGTTCAGGTGTGATGTGATCCACAGAAAAGTCTGCTAGATCATTAAAATCATCCAATGCAAATGTACAACAGTAAAAAGCAATTTGATGCTGAAAAGAATGAGAAACTGAAGGCTCACTTTCTGTGCTTGTCTTTACTGTGACTCTGCTCCAGCTGTAACTGTACGCAAGTAGTTGCGGCAGATCCTTGAGACGGCATGTAAAGGTTTCCTCCTTACAATCCCCACTTTTAGTAGGATGGTTTAATATGATGTCAGAGCCTGATGCAGGTACTAGAAAAAAATAATAACATGGAGGTTTTAACTAAAGATTTAAATGACAACTACTCAATAACTTTTTATAAAAATGTATAACTGATTTGTATGTACAACCTGATGTTTGTACTGCACCATTCAGGACCCACTCAACATTGTAGCCAGCATCAACAGAACATCTCAGTTGGACAGTGCTGTCTTTACATGGAAAAACACGGTTTTCATCACCCACAATGATAGTGGGGCGTCGAATAATAATGTTTTGCCACTGAATGTACGGTATTGTATTCGTTTGTATGATGCATGAGTATCGACCTGCATGTAGGGAAAAAAAAAAAAAAATCAATAAACAAAAGTATGATTAATATCATATTTTGTAAACAAGAGGGCTACAAGTGTAGCATAATTTTGATTGGTTTCATTATTAAACTTATGTTGATATGGCAGCATCATCTATGCTATATATAGTATCATGTATAATCATATGCTATAGTACATCAATGTTAATATACTTAAATCAAACTATGGTAAAGTTTTACAGCAGTCTGAGTTTTAAAACAGGACTCTAAAAGCAATCAGCCACTTTGGCATGTAAGATAGAGAAGACAAAGATGAATCCCACGTCACTCACCACTGTCACTTTCACTAGTGTTTTTCACAGTGAGAATGCTATTGCTGTTTGAAAGGGTGTATCTTGTGTTGTCCAGTGCAGGATCTTTGTTATTCACTATCCATTTTATTGGTCCTTTTGCAAAGTCTGGTTGTATACAGTTCAGGTCCAGCTTTTGCAAAGGATATAAATGACCTGTTGTGAAATCTGTTTGTTCTGAAAATAAAACCATACAGCTCATATCTCCCAACAATGAACAAAAACAAACAATAACATAACAAATATGATGGAACTAAGAAATGTGAAGGGTTTTAGATTAGGCACTGACTACCCTTACCACTTCGAGAAAAAGCATTTTCAGCTAAAACAATTCCTTCCTTCTTTAGAGACTCAGGGAGTGCTGAGTGTGCTGCTGTAAAATCAAGGTTGTTGGATGTTGCACTTATTGTGTAGTCTGCTATAACACTACCAGGCCTGTGGAGCGAAACACAAACCACACCAATGTGAAAACACTGGATTAACACTGGATTTGAAAAAAAGTAGTGAATAAATGGAAATGTTGTTAAAATGTAAGTGGTAGATTATACCTGACACCAGTGGGTTTGGCAGAAAAAGGAATGTAGCCAACTAGCTTACTCGAATAAGTTGACTCGATCTGTAAAAAGCAAAAGTACCCAATGAATGCTTGAAAGTTTGTTAAAATAATAAAAATTAAATAAAGTTATTGTGTCTATTAATATGACATCTCTATGTCATTTGCATATGTGGATCAAGCCTCTCTACAAGGTTTTGCAAAGTGATTGTTATTGAAAAATAAATAAATTAAATAAAATTAATTAAAATGAATAAAATGTATGCCATAACTTCTTCAAAGTTATATACAAGCTATACTCAGAATTGTATTCATCAAATATCATCAAAAATTCATATTGTATTCATCAAATATCAACATGTTATTTTTCAAAAACATACACATTTCATTAAATATGAAACACAGAATACTCACTACTGGTGCAATTTTTCCATATAAATATTTGTAATTCTCACTAGTAGGGTCAGTAAGACTGATGTCAAAAGTCTGATCTATTGTCATTGACATTCCAATAACTGTAAAACAAATATATTTTTATGTGCATTGTATCAACAGGTTTACATAACAATCATCAATCATTATAACAATACTAATACTAATATACACATACTACCCAGTTAATGGGTGTATGCAAGATGAACAATGGTGCCCCCCAAGAAATAAATTAACAAAAATGATTCCATGTTATATTTTTGACATTCATAACATCTCTGTGCCCCTGCTAACACAAAATATCATCTTAATTCATACATCAAACATTTTTGTGCAATATTTAGATTCACAGTAGTTGTCTGCTCTGTTGCTGACACTGATGAATAAATATATTAGTACCACAAAAATATTAGCCAAACAGTTAATATATCTATAATTTGTTTTCCTAAACATTCAAAGCGATAAATTCAGTGTATGTATTTAAGTCTTGAATTTATTCACTCCAAGAAGCCATAAATGTAAAATAAACTGAAATGACTTGGTGTCAAAATATAGATGTATGCTCACTGACTTAATATCTATTTAAAAATCTTCAGTCTGCACTGAATGAACAGGTTTCAGCAACAGTTCTCATTACTAATACAAATCTTCACCATCATTACTGTGCTATATATCAGAATTTGTTTTACTGAACATACCTGTTGTTGATGGTGTTGATGGTGCTGATGGTGCTGTTATTGCTGATGGTGGTAAAGAATAAAATGAAGAAAACTTGCATGATTGTTTTGAAAATTCAGCATACTCTTTTCTCTATAAAATCTTGTAAATCACCAGTTAAACATTAAAAGTAGGGTAAAGCAATGTTTTTCATAAACACTTTTTGTTATACTGGTTGAAACATCCTGATAGCAAATCAATAATACAAGTGGGTTATCTTCTGTGGAAGTCTCAGGACCAAAAAATGTTTGTCCAATCATTGCATTTGGTCCGAATGCAATGATGAAAAAGTCCAACCTGCCTGTTAAACTATGTATTTCCATACCTCCACGCACCCTGCTCATGCAGACATCACACATCATCAGAACATTCTGTAAAGCTATGAAGAGTTGTAGACAGTCACTGAGCACCACAAACAAACAGCGGCCACCTTTTACAGTTCCTCCTGAACCTTCTGCATTCACGCCATTTCATAACCGTAATTACAAGATGTTACCGTGGCGTTCTACCCGGAGTTGTTCTATTGAGTACTGTCTATTGAAAAGAACATCCTCATTTTTTTTTGTTGGTAAGAGAAGACCTTAGTTTAGCCAACAATGTGCTTTGGTTAAGTCACATAACATGCTTTTTTTTCTGTGGCGTGATTTCTGTTGGAGTTTAAAAGCTTCAAGAAAGAAAGTGCAGTGGGTGAGACCACAAGTCTCTTTTCTGGGACACATTATCTCAGAAGGACAAAAATGTCTCCGGACAGAGCGGAGCTGGTAAAGATCCAGTCCAGTTTGGACTACAACGAGCTTCTTCCTAGCCTGGTAATACCAGACTCTGCTACTTCACTTTGCTTCGTAGACAGAGTCTGGAATGGCATAATAGAGAAGTGTTTTCTCTCTCGCTAGGGGACGCTTGTCTGAAGTTTAAAATCATTGGTTACCCGTAAGCCAATCAGATACGTTTAGTTATGACGTATGTTATCCGCCTGTACAGCCGCATCGAAGCACAGACATCATGCATCGAACTCAAATCTATGATTGAACTTTCACTGTAAACCTGTTGTAAACACATGATGATGTGAGCGAAATACCGGAGTGAACATGGCTGTAAACGACTTTTGCAGATTATGCGAAGTTAATGCATCCCGAAGTTTGCATCCCGTGTCTCGTTTCCCATTTCCGCGGTCGTTTCGGTTTTCGATTTCTCTAACCTACAATGTAAAACTCGGCGCTTAGCATCTACGTCACGGCTCTCAGCCCGCCCTCTGTTCGTTGATTGGCCCGGCTGTTTCCAGACCGGTGGCAAACACAAAGCTCTGACGCTGTATCAGACTGAGTACAGAAGCGAAATGAAATTGAGCGGAAGTAGGAAGTCTGACGTAGTCAGGCTAGCTTCTTCCCAGTTTGGTGACATAATAAACCTTGCAATTAACATAAACCCTGCCCACAGGAACACGCAACAACACGCACGGCATTGTGGAAGTCGAAGAGTTGTCTACATCGGACACGCGCGACGTGTCAAAAGATTTTATATGGCAATATAGATGCCATTATTTACATTTCCACTGAAGCACATGTAACGACTAATGGTAAGGGGCATGGCGTTTCTGGACGCTTCAGCGAACCACAATACACTGGGCCAGCTAACCAATCTGAGCACATTGTGTATTTCGGAGGGAGTGGTATCATAGAATCAGGAAGTCAAACCAGCCGTTCAAATGAAAATAGAGACAGCAGTGTAAAATAAAGGTAAAATATTCGAAAAATACAGCATTTTTTAAAAAACAAAGCACTAAGACATGTTAAACTGCGCCCCATAATCACAATCAAGCCTAGAAAAAAAACACCAGTCCTTTAATCTCATAATATTCGACAAATGGGTTTTAAATCTCGATGGCTTTCTCGCAAGAAGTGAATCACAGTTTCTCCATGATGCAAGACATGCAATTGGCTGTTCTCTACTGATGTCACACATTCATATGTACGCGCTCCACGAACTCAGGATCAAAGTACGAGTTGACAGAGAAAGTTATGCTATGCTATGCTATGCACTATGCTATCAGGTAATGAAGGAACCAGAAACCTTGGAATGGTTGACCGCCCGGTATTAAGACAGCATCCCATGAGCAACTGGGCTTCTGGGCTGTGATACAAATATCTGATTATAGAATATACCTGTACATGTGTTGTTGACACTGATAGGAAGACTTGAATTTGTTGCAGTGAATCCATTTGAACAAAAGCAACTGTAACTTCCCATCTGATTTGTGCAGGTGGAATTTGGACCACATACAGATGGACTGACCAGACATTCATCTATATCTGGAAAGGGAACACATTTCAGAAAAATAGTTCAATATTTCAAATGTTTCATAGTATTTAGAAAAGACAGAAATATATAAGACTATTCTAACAATTACATCGTCAACAACATCACAAAACCGTTATCAGTTTGCAGTTGTAAACGAAGAGATGTCACACCGATCACAAGTTCAGTGTGGAGTACTGCAAGGCTCAGTATTAGGACCGTTGCTTTTCGCTCTGTACATGCTACCCTTGGGAGATATCATTAGGAAGCATGCCGTTAGTTTTCACTGTTACGCTGATGATACTCAGCTCTATATTTCTTCGCATCCTGGCAAAACTTACCAATTCACAAAATTAACATAATGCATAGCTGATAACAGCTTTCATTTGCACTGATAAAGCAAGATATTTTCTTTTATTTGTCCTCTTTCATGCACAAGTATTTGCTTCTGTGTAAATGCATGTTTAATTCTTCATATTCTTTAAAGCGGTGGTTCATTGCGATTTCATTTTTTTAACTTTAGTTAGTGTGTAATGTTGTTGCTTGAACATAAACAGTATCTGCAAAGTTACAGCGCTGAAATGCAAACAGAGATATTGTCTTTTAAAGTTATGGCAGTTTAATGCCTACAAAAACGACCAGTTTGGACTACAACGAGCTTCTTCCCAGTTTGGTGACATCATAAACCTTGCAATTAACATAAACCCTGCCCACAGGAACACGCAACAACACGCACGGCATTGTGGAAGCAGAAGAGTTGTCTACATCGGACACGCGCGACGTGTCAAAAGATTTTATATGGCAATATAGATGCCATTATTTACATTTCCACTGAAGCACATGTAACGACTAATGGTAAGGGGCATGGCGTTTCTGGACGCTTCAGCGAACCACAATACACTGGGCCAGCTAACCAATCTGAGCACATTGTGTATTTCGGAGGGAGTGGTATCATAGAATCAGGAAGTCAAACCAGCCGTTCAAATGAAAATAGAGACAGCAGTGTAAAATAAAGGTAAAATATTCGAAAAATACAGCATTTTTTAAAAAACAAAGCACTAAGACATGTTAAACTGCGCCCCATAATCACAATCAAGCCTAGAAAAAAAACACCAGTCCTTTAATCTCATAATATTCGACAAATGGGTTTTAAATCTCGATGGCTTTCTCGCAAGAAGTGAATCACAGTTTCTCCATGATGCAAGACATGCAATTGGCTGTTCTCTACTGATGTCACACATTTATATGTACGCGCTCCACGAACTCAGGATCAAAGTACGAGTTGACAGAGAAAGTTATGCTATGCTATGCACTATGCTATCAGGTAATGAAGGAACCAGAAACCTTGGAATGGTTGACCGCCCAGTATTAAGACAGCATCCCAGGAGCAACTGGGTTTCTGGGCTGTGATACAAATATCTGATTATAGAATATACCTGTACATGTGTTGTTGATGCTGATATGAAGACTTGAATTTGTTGCAGTGAATCCATTTGAACACAAGCAACTGTAACTTCCCATCTGATTTGTGCAGGTGGAATTTGGACCACATACAGATGGACTGACCAGACATTCATCTATATCTGGAAAGGGAACACATTTCAGAAAAATAGTTCAGTATTTCAAATGTTTCATAGTATTTAGAAAAGACCGAAATATAAGACTATTCTATTAATTACATCGCCAAAAACATCACAAAACTGTTATCAGTTTGCAGTTGTAAACGAAGAGATGTCACACCGATCACAAGTTTAATGTGGAGTACCGCAAGGCTCAGTATTAGGACCGTTGCTTTTCGCTCTGTACAGGCTACCCTTGGGAGATATCATTAGGAAGCATGCCGTTAGTTTTCTCTGTTGCGCTGATGATACTCAGCTCTACGTTGTAGGTTAATGCCTTCAAAAACGACCGGTTTTAGTCTCCTAATATTCGACAAATGGGTTTTAAATCTCGATGGCTTTCTCGCAAGAAGTGCATCACAGTTTCTCTATGTTGCAAGACATGCAATTGGCTGTTCGCTACTGATGTCACACATTCGCTCCACGAACTCAGGATCAAAGCCGAAAGTTGACAGTGAAAGTTGATGATCAGCATCATGGTACCAACAAAGCCTGATTGGAGTGGTTTGGTTTTGTTAACTCGAAACTAATCCTGTAAACCTGAGTTTGTTCAGCTACTATCATGGTACAGGCCCCTGGTTTTAGTTAATGATCCTTTTGGACTTCCAGAGGATGTTTGAAGTGCCAGTGCAGCTTGTGTCTCTGTAATGTTCTTAGGCACCTGGGAACCAGCCTGGGTGTCACAACCACACTCCTTTACATCCATAGGAATGAGGAAATGATGGTTCCTACATGTGGTTCAATGATGCACATCCACTCAGTAAGAACAAGGTGTAGGATGTTCTTCCACCACGATTCCTGACACCTTTTGATCTGTGACCCACACCTGATTCCTAATTTGAGAGCTTGTTCAGGTCATGCATTCAATGACGTTTGTTGAAATAACTCTTATCTGCACTTTCTTCTCTCTCTCTTGCAAACACTATGCTATCAGGTAATGAAGGAACCAGAAACCTTGGAATGGTTGACCGCCCGGTATTAAGACAGCATCCCATGAGCAACTGGGCTTCTGGGCTGTGATACAAATATCTGATTATAGAATATACCTGTACATGTGTTGTTGACACTGATAGGAAGACTTGAATTTGTTGCAGTGAATCCATTTGAACAAAAGCAACTGTAACTTCCCATCTGATTTGTGCAGGTGGAATTTGGACCACATACAGATGGACTGACCAGACATTCATCTATATCTGGAAAGGGAACACATTTCAGAAAAATAGTTCAATATTTCAAATGTTTCATAGTATTTAGAAAAGACCGAAATATGTAAGACTATTCTAACAATTACATCGTCAACAACATCACAAAACCGTTATCAGTTTGCAGTTGTAAACGAAGAGATGTCACACCGATCACAAGTTCAGTGTGGAGTACTGCAAGGCTCAGTATTAGGACCGTTGCTTTTCGCTCTGTACATGCTACCCTTGGGAGATATCATTAGGAAGCATGCCGTTAGTTTTCACTGTTACGCTGATGATACTCAGCTCTATATTTCTTCGCATCCTGGCAAAACTTACCAATTCACAAAATTAACATAATGCATAGCTGATAACAGCTTTCATTTGCACTGATAAAGCAAGATATTTTCTTTTATTTGTCCTCTTTCATGCACAAGTATTTGCTTCTGTGTAAATGCATGTTTAATTCTTCATATTCTTTAAAGCGGTGGTTCATTGCGATTTCATTTTTTTAACTTTAGTTAGTGTGTAATGTTGTTGCTTGAACATAAACAGTATCTGCAAAGTTACAGCGCTGAAATGCAAACAGAGATATTGTCTTTTAAAGTTATGGCAGTTTAATGCCTACAAAAACGACCAGTTTGGACTACAACGAGCTTCTTCCCAGTTTGGTGACATCATAAACCTTGCAATTAACATAAACCCTGCCCACAGGAACACGCAACAACACGCACGGCATTGTGGAAGCAGAAGAGTTGTCTACATCGGACACGCGCGACGTGTCAAAAGATTTTATATGGCAATATAGATGCCATTATTTACATTTCCACTGAAGCACATGTAACGACTAATGGTAAGGGGCATGGCGTTTCTGGACGCTTCAGCGAACCACAATACACTGGGCCAGCTAACCAATCTGAGCACATTGTGTATTTCGGAGGGAGTGGTATCATAGAATCAGGAAGTCAAACCAGCCGTTCAAATGAAAATAGAGACAGCAGTGTAAAATAAAGGTAAAATATTCGAAAAATACAGCATTTTTTAAAAAACAAAGCACTAAGACATGTTAAACTGCGCCCCATAATCACAATCAAGCCTAGAAAAAAAACACCAGTCCTTTAATCTCATAATATTCGACAAATGGGTTTTAAATCTCGATGGCTTTCTCGCAAGAAGTGAATCACAGTTTCTCCATGATGCAAGACATGCAATTGGCTGTTCTCTACTGATGTCACACATTCATATGTACGCGCTCCACGAACTCAGGATCAAAGTACGAGTTGACAGAGAAAGTTATGCTATGCTATGCACTATGCTATCAGGTAATGAAGGAACCAGAAACCTTGGAATGGTTGACCGCCCGGTATTAAGACAGCATCCCAGGAGCAACTGGGCTTCTGGGCTGTGATACAAATATCTGATTATAGAATATACCTGTACATGTGTTGTTGATGCTGATATGAAGACTTGAATTTGTTGCAGTGAATCCATTTGAACACAAGCAACTGTAACTTCCCATCTGATTTGTGCAGGTGGAATTTGGACCACATACAGATGGACTGACCAGACATTCATCTATATCTGGAAAGGGAACACATTTCAGAAAAATAGTTCAATATTTCAAATGTTTCATAGTATTTAGAAAAGACCGAAATATAAGACTATTCTATTAATTACATCGCCAACAACATCACAAAACTGTTATCAGTTTGCAGTTGTAAACGAAGAGATGTCACACCGATCACAAGTTTAATGTGGAGTACCGCAAGGCTCAGTATTAGGACCGTTGCTTTTCGCTCTGTACAGGCTACCCTTGGGAGATATCATTAGGAAGCATGCCGTTAGTTTTCACTGTTACGCTGATGATACTCAGCTCTATGTTGTAGGTTAATGCCTACAAAAACGACCGGTTTTAGTCTCTTAATATTCGACAAATGGGTTTTAAATCTCGATGGCTTTCTCGCAAGAAGTGCATCACAGTTTCTCTATGTTGCAAGACATGCAATTGGCTGTTGCTACTGATGTCACACATTCGCTCCACGAACTCAGGATCAAAGCCGAAAGTTGACAGTGAAAGTTGATGATCAGCATCATGGTACCAACAAAGCCTGATTGGAGTGGTTTGGTTTTGTTAACTCGAAACTAATCCTGTAAACCTGAGTTTGTTCAGCTACTATCATGGTACAGGCCCCTGGTTTTAGTTAATGATCCTTTTGGACTTCCAGAGGATGTTTGAAGTGCCAGTGCAGCTTGTGTCTCTGTAATGTTCTTAGGCACCTGGGAACCAGCCTGGGTGTCACAACCACACTCCTTTACATCCATAGGAATGAGGAAATGATGGTTCCTACATGTGGTTCAATGATGCACATCCACTCAGTAAGAACAAGGTGTTGGATGTTCTTCCACCACGATTCCTGACACCTTTTGATCTGTGACCCACACCTGATTCCTAATTTGAGAGCTTGTTCAGGTCATGCATTCAATGACGTTTGTTGAAATAACTCTTATCTGCACTTTCTTCTCTCTCTCTTGCAAACACTATGCTATCAGGTAATGAAGGAACCAGAAACCTTGGAATGGTTGACCGCCCGGTATTAAGACAGCATCCCATGAGCAACTGGGCTTCTGGGCTGTGATACAAATATCTGATTATAGAATATACCTGTACATGTGTTGTTGACACTGATAGGAAGACTTGAATTTGTTGCAGTGAATCCATTTGAACAAAAGCAACTGTAACTTCCCATCTGATTTGTGCAGGTGGAATTTGGACCACATACAGATGGACTGACCAGACATTCATCTATATCTGGAAAGGGAACACATTTCAGAAAAATAGTTCAATATTTCAAATGTTTCATAGTATTTAGAAAAGACCGAAATATGTAAGACTATTCTAACAATTACATCGTCAACAACATCACAAAACCGTTATCAGTTTGCAGTTGTAAACGAAGAGATGTCACACCGATCACAAGTTCAGTGTGGAGTACTGCAAGGCTCAGTATTAGGACCGTTGCTTTTCGCTCTGTACATGCTACCCTTGGGAGATATCATTAGGAAGCATGCCGTTAGTTTTCACTGTTACGCTGATGATACTCAGCTCTATATTTCTTCGCATCCTGGCAAAACTTACCAATTCACAAAATTAACATAATGCATAGCTGATAACAGCTTTCATTTGCACTGATAAAGCAAGATATTTTCTTTTATTTGTCCTCTTTCATGCACAAGTATTTGCTTCTGTGTAAATGCATGTTTAATTCTTCATATTCTTTAAAGCGGTGGTTCATTGCGATTTCATTTTTTTAACTTTAGTTAGTGTGTAATGTTGTTGCTTGAACATAAACAGTATCTGCAAAGTTACAGCGCTGAAATGCAAACAGAGATATTGTCTTTTAAAGTTATGGCAGTTTAATGCCTACAAAAACGACCAGTTTGGACTACAACGAGCTTCTTCCCAGTTTGGTGACATCATAAACCTTGCAATTAACATAAACCCTGCCCACAGGAACACGCAACAACACGCACGGCATTGTGGAAGCAGAAGAGTTGTCTACATCGGACACGCGCGACGTGTCAAAAGATTTTATATGGCAATATAGATGCCATTATTTACATTTCCACTGAAGCACATGTAACGACTAATGGTAAGGGGCATGGCGTTTCTGGACGCTTCAGCGAACCACAATACACTGGGCCAGCTAACCAATCTGAGCACATTGTGTATTTCGGAGGGAGTGGTATCATAGAATCAGGAAGTCAAACCAGCCGTTCAAATGAAAATAGAGACAGCAGTGTAAAATAAAGGTAAAATATTCGAAAAATACAGCATTTTTTAAAAAACAAAGCACTAAGACATGTTAAACTGCGCCCCATAATCACAATCAAGCCTAGAAAAAAAACACCAGTCCTTTAATCTCATAATATTCGACAAATGGGTTTTAAATCTCGATGGCTTTCTCGCAAGAAGTGAATCACAGTTTCTCCATGATGCAAGACATGCAATTGGCTGTTCTCTACTGATGTCACACATTTATATGTACGCGCTCCACGAACTCAGAATCAAAGTACGAGTTGACAGAGAAAGTTATGCTATGCTATGCACTATGCTATCAGGTAATGAAGGAACCAGAAACCTTGGAATGGTTGACCGCCCGGTATTAAGACAGCATCCCATGAGCAACTGGGCTTCTGGGCTGTGATACAAATATCTGATTATAGAATATACCTGTACATGTGTTGTTGATGCTGATATGAAGACTTGAATTTGTTGCAGTGAATCCATTTGAACACAAGCAACTGTAACTTCCCATCTGATTTGTGCAGGTGGAATTTGGACCACATACAGATGGACTGACCAGACATTCATCTATATCTGGAAAGGGAACACATTTCAGAAAAATAGTTCAGTATTTCAAATGTTTCATAGTATTTAGAAAAGACCGAAATATAAGACTATTCTATTAATTACATCGCCAACAACATCACAAAACTGTTATCAGTTTGCAGTTGTAAACGAAGAGATGTCACACCGATCACAAGTTTAATGTGGAGTACCGCAAGGCTCAGTATTAGGACCGTTGCTTTTCGCTCTGTACAGGCTACCCTTGGGAGATATCATTAGGAAGCATGCCGTTAGTTTTCACTGTTACGCTGATGATACTCAGCTCTATGTTGTAGGTTAATGCCTACAAAAACGACCGGTTTTAGTCTCTTAATATTCGACAAATGGGTTTTAAATCTCGATGGCTTTCTCGCAAGAAGTGCATCACAGTTTCTCTATGTTGCAAGACATGCAATTGGCTGTTGCTACTGATGTCACACATTCGCTCCACGAACTCAGGATCAAAGCCGAAAGTTGACAGTGAAAGTTGATGATCAGCATCATGGTACCAACAAAGCCTGATTGGAGTGGTTTGGTTTTGTTAACTCGAAACTAATCCTGTAAACCTGAGTTTGTTCAGCTACTATCATGGTACAGGCCCCTGGTTTTAGTTAATGATCCTTTTGGACTTCCAGAGGATGTTTGAAGTGCCAGTGCAGCTTGTGTCTCTGTAATGTTCTTAGGCACCTGGGAACCAGCCTGGGTGTCACAACCACACTCCTTTACATCCATAGGAATGAGGAAATGATGGTTCCTACATGTGGTTCAATGATGCACATCCACTCAGTAAGAACAAGGTGTAGGATGTTCTTCCACCACGATTCCTGACACCTTTTGATCTGTGACCCACACCTGATTCCTAATTTGAGAGCTTGTTCAGGTCATGCATTCAATGACGTTTGTTGAAATAACTCTTATCTGCACTTTCTTCTCTCTCTCTTGCAAACACTATGCTATCAGGTAATGAAGGAACCAGAAACCTTGGAATGGTTGACCGCCCGGTATTAAGACAGCATCCCATGAGCAACTGGGCTTCTGGGCTGTGATACAAATATCTGATTATAGAATATACCTGTACATGTGTTGTTGACACTGATAGGAAGACTTGAATTTGTTGCAGTGAATCCATTTGAACAAAAGCAACTGTAACTTCCCATCTGATTTGTGCAGGTGGAATTTGGACCACATACAGATGGACTGACCAGACATTCATCTATATCTGGAAAGGGAACACATTTCAGAAAAATAGTTCAATATTTCAAATGTTTCATAGTATTTAGAAAAGACCGAAATATGTAAGACTATTCTAACAATTACATCGTCAACAACATCACAAAACCGTTATCAGTTTGCAGTTGTAAAACATTTCAGAAAAATAGTTCAGTATTTCAAATGTTTCATAGTATTTAGAAAAGACCGAAATATAAGACTATTCTATTAATTACATCGCCAAAACATCACAAAACTGTTATCAGTTTGCAGTTGTAAACGAAGAGATGTCACACCGATCACAAGTTTAATGTGGAGTACCGCAAGGCTCAGTATTAGGACCGTTGCTTTTCGCTCTGTACAGGCTACCCTTGGGAGATATCATTAGGAAGCATGCCGTTAGTTTTCTCTGTTGCGCTGATGATACTCAGCTCTACGTTGTAGGTTAATGCCTTCAAAAACGACCGGTTTTAGTCTCTTAATATTCGACAAATGGGTTTTAAATCTCGATGGCTTTCTCGCAAGAAGTGCATCACAGTTTCTCTATGTTGCAAGACATGCAATTGGCTGTTCGCTACTGATGTCACACATTCGCTCCACGAACTCAGGATCAAAGCCGAAAGTTGACAGTGAAAGTTGATGATCAGCATCATGGTACCAACAAAGCCTGATTGGAGTGGTTTGGTTTTGTTAACTCGAAACTAATCCTGTAAACCTGAGTTTGTTCAGCTACTATCATGGTACAGGCCCCTGGTTTTAGTTAATGATCCTTTTGGACTTCCAGAGGATGTTTGAAGTGCCAGTGCAGCTTGTGTCTCTGTAATGTTCTTAGGCACCTGGGAACCAGCCTGGGTGTCACAACCACACTCCTTTACATCCATAGGAATGAGGAAATGATGGTTCCTACATGTGGTTCAATGATGCACATCCACTCAGTAAGAACAAGGTGTAGGATGTTCTTCCACCACGATTCCTGACACCTTTTGATCTGTGACCCACACCTGATTCCTAATTTGAGAGCTTGTTCAGGTCATGCATTCAATGACGTTTGTTGAAATAACTCTTATCTGCACTTTCTTCTCTCTCTCTTGCAAACACTATGCTATCAGGTAATGAAGGAACCAGAAACCTTGGAATGGTTGACCGCCCGGTATTAAGACAGCATCCCATGAGCAACTGGGCTTCTGGGCTGTGATACAAATATCTGATTATAGAATATACCTGTACATGTGTTGTTGACACTGATAGGAAGACTTGAATTTGTTGCAGTGAATCCATTTGAACAAAAGCAACTGTAACTTCCCATCTGATTTGTGCAGGTGGAATTTGGACCACATACAGATGGACTGACCAGACATTCATCTATATCTGGAAAGGGAACACATTTCAGAAAAATAGTTCAATATTTCAAATGTTTCATAGTATTTAGAAAAGACCGAAATATGTAAGACTATTCTAACAATTACATCGTCAACAACATCACAAAACCGTTATCAGTTTGCAGTTGTAAACGAAGAGATGTCACACCGATCACAAGTTCAGTGTGGAGTACTGCAAGGCTCAGTATTAGGACCGTTGCTTTTCGCTCTGTACATGCTACCCTTGGGAGATATCATTAGGAAGCATGCCGTTAGTTTTCACTGTTACGCTGATGATACTCAGCTCTATATTTCTTCGCATCCTGGCAAAACTTACCAATTCACAAAATTAACATAATGCATAGCTGATAACAGCTTTCATTTGCACTGATAAAGCAAGATATTTTCTTTTATTTGTCCTCTTTCATGCACAAGTATTTGCTTCTGTGTAAATGCATGTTTAATTCTTCATATTCTTTAAAGCGGTGGTTCATTGCGATTTCATTTTTTTAACTTTAGTTAGTGTGTAATGTTGTTGCTTGAACATAAACAGTATCTGCAAAGTTACAGCGCTGAAATGCAAACAGAGATATTGTCTTTTAAAGTTATGGCAGTTTAATGCCTACAAAAACGACCAGTTTGGACTACAACGAGCTTCTTCCCAGTTTGGTGACATCATAAACCTTGCAATTAACATAAACCCTGCCCACAGGAACACGCAACAACACGCACGGCATTGTGGAAGCAGAAGAGTTGTCTACATCGGACACGCGCGACGTGTCAAAAGATTTTATATGGCAATATAGATGCCATTATTTACATTTCCACTGAAGCACATGTAACGACTAATGGTAAGGGGCATGGCGTTTCTGGACGCTTCAGCGAACCACAATACACTGGGCCAGCTAACCAATCTGAGCACATTGTGTATTTCGGAGGGAGTGGTATCATAGAATCAGGAAGTCAAACCAGCCGTTCAAATGAAAATAGAGACAGCAGTGTAAAATAAAGGTAAAATATTCGAAAAATACAGCATTTTTTAAAAAACAAAGCACTAAGACATGTTAAACTGCGCCCCATAATCACAATCAAGCCTAGAAAAAAAACACCAGTCCTTTAATCTCATAATATTCGACAAATGGGTTTTAAATCTCGATGGCTTTCTCGCAAGAAGTGAATCACAGTTTCTCCATGATGCAAGACATGCAATTGGCTGTTCTCTACTGATGTCACACATTCATATGTACGCGCTCCACGAACTCAGGATCAAAGTACGAGTTGACAGAGAAAGTTATGCTATGCTATGCACTATGCTATCAGGTAATGAAGGAACCAGAAACCTTGGAATGGTTGACCGCCCGGTATTAAGACAGCATCCCATGAGCAACTGGGCTTCTGGGCTGTGATACAAATATCTGATTATAGAATATACCTGTACATGTGTTGTTGATGCTGATATGAAGACTTGAATTTGTTGCAGTGAATCCATTTGAACACAAGCAACTGTAACTTCCCATCTGATTTGTGCAGGTGGAATTTGGACCACATACAGATGGACTGACCAGACATTCATCTATATCTGGAAAGGGAACACATTTCAGAAAAATAGTTCAATATTTCAAATGTTTCATAGTATTTAGAAAAGACCGAAATATAAGACTATTCTATTAATTACATCGCCAACAACATCACAAAACTGTTATCAGTTTGCAGTTGTAAACGAAGAGATGTCACACCGATCACAAGTTTAATGTGGAGTACCGCAAGGCTCAGTATTAGGACCGTTGCTTTTCGCTCTGTACAGGCTACCCTTGGGAGATATCATTAGGAAGCATGCCGTTAGTTTTCACTGTTACGCTGATGATACTCAGCTCTATGTTGTAGGTTAATGCCTACAAAAACGACCGGTTTTAGTCTCTTAATATTCGACAAATGGGTTTTAAATCTCGATGGCTTTCTCGCAAGAAGTGCATCACAGTTTCTCTATGTTGCAAGACATGCAATTGGCTGTTTGCTACTGATGTCACACATTCGCTCCACGAACTCAGGATCAAAGCCGAAAGTTGACAGTGAAAGTTGATGATCAGCATCATGGTACCAACAAAGCCTGATTGGAGTGGTTTGGTTTTGTTAACTCGAAACTAATCCTGTAAACCTGAGTTTGTTCAGCTACTATCATGGTACAGGCCCCTGGTTTTAGTTAATGATCCTTTTGGACTTCCAGAGGATGTTTGAAGTGCCAGTGCAGCTTGTGTCTCTGTAATGTTCTTAGGCACCTGGGAACCAGCCTGGGTGTCACAACCACACTCCTTTACATCCATAGGAATGAGGAAATGATGGTTCCTACATGTGGTTCAATGATGCACATCCACTCAGTAAGAACAAGGTGTTGGATGTTCTTCCACCACGATTCCTGACACCTTTTGATCTGTGACCCACACCTGATTCCTAATTTGAGAGCTTGTTCAGGTCATGCATTCAATGACGTTTGTTGAAATAACTCTTATCTGCACTTTCTTCTCTCTCTCTTGCAAACACTATGCTATCAGGTAATGAAGGAACCAGAAACCTTGGAATGGTTGACCGCCCGGTATTAAGACAGCATCCCATGAGCAACTGGGCTTCTGGGCTGTGATACAAATATCTGATTATAGAATATACCTGTACATGTGTTGTTGACACTGATAGGAAGACTTGAATTTGTTGCAGTGAATCCATTTGAACAAAAGCAACTGTAACTTCCCATCTGATTTGTGCAGGTGGAATTTGGACCACATACAGATGGACTGACCAGACATTCATCTATATCTGGAAAGGGAACACATTTCAGAAAAATAGTTCAATATTTCAAATGTTTCATAGTATTTAGAAAAGACCGAAATATATAAGACTATTCTAACAATTACATCGTCAACAACATCACAAAACCGTTATCAGTTTGCAGTTGTAAACGAAGAGATGTCACACCGATCACAAGTTCAGTGTGGAGTACTGCAAGGCTCAGTATTAGGACCGTTGCTTTTCGCTCTGTACATGCTACCCTTGGGAGATATCATTAGGAAGCATGGCCGTTAGTTTTCACTGTTACGCTGATGATACTCAGCTCTATATTTCTTCGCATCCTGGCAAAACTTACCAATTCACAAAATTAACATAATGCATAGCTGATAACAGCTTTCATTTGCACTGATAAAGCAAGATATTTTCTTTTATTTGTCCTCTTTCATGCACAAGTATTTGCTTCTGTGTAAATGCATGTTTAATTCTTCATATTATTTAAAGGGGTGTGTGGCGAGGGGGGCGTGGTTCAGTAAGGTCTGCAACCGGAGAGAATCGGGGAGACACTTGGTAAGTGAGTGGGTTGAATACAAACCACGAACACCTTGCTCATTCTAGATTGGCGCGGAGACGGGATCATTTGAGAGAGAGGGGAACTTTGAGGCACAGCGCGTTGCTTGGAACTTTAGTTAGTGTGAAGCCCTTTGTGGAATGTTGTTGCTTGAACTTTCTGTTGATAAACAGTATAGTTGTTCTGCACTTCCTTCCCAAGTTACAGGGTGGTTCATTGCGATTTCACTTTTTTAACTTTAGTTAGTGTGTAATGCAAACAGAGATATTGTCAAACAGAGATTTTAAAGTTATGGCAGTTTAATGCCTACAAAAACGACCAGTTTGGACTACAACGAGCTTCTTCCCAGTTTGGTGACATCATAAACCCTGCAATTAACATAAACCCTGCCCACAGGAACACGCAACAACATGCACGGCATTATGGAAGCGGAAGAGTTGTCTACACCGGACGCGCACAGTGCGACGTGTCAAAAGATATATTATAATCATTATAATCAGTGATACTGTCTACACTGGATGCGCTGCTGAAGACAGCTTCCAGAATCTACATGAGTTTAATGCTGGATTTGCACCAAGGCTATTACTGAAAGATGATGCGGTTCCCACTTTAAAAGCAGAAGCTGCTGTTTATGTGCCTCTAACTGTAAGTATATTTTATTGTTTGTACATGTGTTTAAAATGTATTATGTTGCTAATTTTTGGTTGCATCAAGGATGTAAACAAAGACTAACGTGTTTTTGCTTTGCTAGCCAGTTAGCTAAATTCTATTGCATACTTCTCCAACAAATGCCAACAAACACCAACAAACTTCTATGTTCATAGACAAACAGTGTTACATTCACTGTCTCGTCCTGCTGTCATTGACTGTCAAGTGATCTTTTGTGTTCTGTTCCTCACAGCTGTTAGTTATTAGTATTGTGTATTTAAGTTCCTCCCCGTCCTCAGTCTTGCGTTCAGAATTGCTGAATGTTACTTGTGTTGTATGTTACCTGCCTATTCTGTAAGATTAAACTACGTTATCTTCCTTGAACCTGTCTTTCTCGTCTTCCCTGGTGTACAACTGTAACAGAATACCGGACCTAAACCGTTCGTGCTCGAGCCACGAGTTTTGTTTGTTCATGAAAAAGTTCATCAGTGTTGCACTTGCCTGCCCCTACGACAGCGAAACCCTGAAGTCGCTGTTCTGGATCGGGGCCAACTACCATCGTCCCGTGGACCTCCCAGACACCTCCGGACTCAGCTGGATGGAGTATATCATCAGGTGTCTGGAGAGTGTTCGTCCCCGATCCAGAGCACAGTCAGACCCAGAGCCCGTATCTTCCCCATGGACCGCGGAGTTCTTGTGCGAGCCTCCCGCAGACGGAGAGTTACGGAGAGACGGAGAGGAAGTGGAACTTCACCAGACGTCTGACCAGGGGTGTGAGCCCACGACATCTGCAGACGAGAAAGAAACTACTACGGAGAGGGAGGACTGGCTGACTGACTTTAGCGATGAGTCAACTCCCACCCAAACCCACCCGTCATGTTCATCTTCATTACTTAACAGAGACATTACTATGGACTGTGTTTTATTTACAGATTCTCTACCGACACAGTCAACACCTTGCTCAGCCAGTCCTCCTACAACATCACTGCTGGATGTCATCTGCCCTGCACCGTCTCCGGGGAACCCCTGTGACGTCGAGCCGCAGGTCACACTCCCACCAGCAGCACTAAGGCCAGAGGCTCCGGTGGCTTCGCCTCCAGCCGCCGACCATCTCGGCCCATCGACCTGTCTGCTCCGTCCAGGCTCTGCCCATCTACGGTTCCGCCGGAGACCCTCCGACTGACGGCTCTTCCGGTCTCCCTCGTCCGGCCGGCTCCCCCTTGGTCAGTCGTCCCTCTTCCGCAACGGACTTACGAGACATCGTTTACACCGTCCCTCCACCCCTTCGGCTACAGAGGGCTTCTCCTTCCCCTCGGAGTCGCCTCTGTCCTCGGTCGAGCCGACATCACCACAGCCCTTGGGATCTCCAGCTCCGCCTCCGCCGGTCATCGCCTGTACATCGCCGCGGTCTCCTAGGCCAGCGACGTCGCGGGAGTTCATCAGCTCTCCGTCTGCGCCCCAGAATCCACCTGCTGAGTCTCCGCCGGTCGTCCCCCAGATGCCGTCAGTCCGCTCTACAGCATCTGGACTCCGCCCTTCATCTACTCAGCCGTGGACTGTTGGATCTGGGGAGCTCTGGGTCTGTGCCAGCGGTCATCCACCTACGCCGCCAGGGGATCGTCGCCCTCCCTTCATCACTCCGTCACCATCACTCCGTCCACCTCCTGAGCCCCCTCCGGCCACCCCTGTGATGTTCTTCCACGGCGCGAGGATGCGCCTTGCCGGAGGGGGAGCTAATGTTACATTCACCGTCTCGTCCTGTTGTCATTGTCACGTGATCCTTTGTGTTCTGTTCCCGCCACTCATCATTCACCATGGACACTGATTACTCACAGCTGTTAGTTATTAGTATTGTGTATTTAAGTTCCTCCCCGTCCTCAGTCTTGCGTTCAGAATTGCTGAATGTTACTTGTGTTGTATGTTACCTGCCTATTCCGTAAGATTAAACTACGTTATCTTCCTTGAACCTGTCTTGTCAGGGGGAAACAGGACCCAGAGGCGAGAGAGTGGAATGAACACAGGTTTAATAGTCCTTCCAAAAACAAGAACGCAGGCAGTCTGCCAAGTGCGGAACACACACACACACACTTGCAGCTGGTATTGAAAATAAACAGACAAAACGACAATCAAGGGGAGCCGCAGAGCCGTCACTGGCCAGGGTAACTTCAGGCTTGAGATAGGAAAACCCACGGCCGGCAGATGGAGAGACCAGGCAGAGGGAACCAGAAACAGGCGAAATCCAGAGACGGCATCTGTGACTGGGACTAAGACTGTGGCACACACAATATCACAGATCAGAAAAGTTTCGTTAAGGAAGCGAGGAGCAAACGCCAGCGTGGGAAAACAATAATCCGACACTGAAGCGCGGCTAGCAGCAGAGCAAAGAAGGGGAAACAATCAGAGAAGAAACGCAACAGGTGCGTGGACAATCAGCGCGAGCTCTGAGAAGAAAAGAGCTGCAGGTGAAATCAACTAAAGAAACGATAGGAAGAAAGGAGAAAATGAGGAGCAATTAAACCTGATTCATGACAGTACCCCTCCCCCGAGGAGCGCCCCCTGGCGCTCCAAAGGTAGAGGACTGGCGAGAGCGGAGGAAGTCCTCGATGAGCAAGCGGTCCAGGACGTCCCGGGCAGGGACCCAGCTTCTCTCCTCGGGGCCATAACCCTCCCAATCGACCAGGTACTGATGTTCGCGCCCACGGCGACGCATGTCCAGCAACCTCCTCACCCTATAAACGGGGAACCCCTCTACAAGGGCGGGACAACGGGAGGGCTGGGCGGGAGCGCGAATAACTGGTTTAATACATGACACATGAAAAACCGGGTGTACGCGTCGTAAGTTGGGGGGCAATTTGAGTCTAACAGCAACGGGACTAAGAATCTTGGAAATGCAAAAAGGACCAATGAAACGCGGAGCCAGTTTACGAGAGGTGTGTTGTAATGGCAAGTCGCGTGTGGAAAGCCACACCCTCTGCCCACAGACATACCTCGGAGCTTTGACGCGTCGGCAATTGGCAGAGCGGCGAGTAAGTTCTCTGTTACGACACAAAGCGGCTCTGACAGTCCTCCAAGTACGCTGACAGCGACGAACAAAAGCTTGGACCGAGGGTACCGAGGCCTCTGACTCCTGGGAAGAAAAGAGAGGCGGTTGGTACCCCAGGCAAGACTGAAAAGGGGAGAAACCTGTGGCCAAAGAAGGAAGGGAGTTGTGAGCGTATTCCACCCATGGCAATTGTTCACACCATGAAGCGGGATTACGGAAGGCCAGGGTACGGAGCATACGTCCTAAAATCTGATTGGTGCGCTCGGCCTGCCCATTAGTCTGGGGGTGAAAGCCAGATGACAAACTGGCCGTGGCACCAATCTGGCGACAGAACTCCTTCCAGAACATAGATGCAAATTGGGGACCCCTATCGGAAACAATATCAGTGGGGAGACCATGCAAATGAAAAACGTGTTCGATCATCAATTGGGCCGTCTCCTTCGCGGCGGGCAATTTAGAGAGCGGAACAAAGTGAGCGGCCTTAGAAAATCGGTCAACAATAGTCAAAATGACAGTATTCTCGGCCGATGAAGGAAGGCCCGTCACAAAATCAATTGCAATGTGAGACCAAGGTCGGGACGGAATAGGAAGTGGGCGGAGTAGCCCCGCGGGAGGAAAATTGCTAGACTTGGTCTGGGCGCAAATGGCACAAGCAGAAATAAATTTACGAAAGTCTCGAGAGAGAGCGGTCCACCAGAATCGCTGATTTATGGCTGCGAGCGTACCTCTAATCCCAGGATGAATCATTAACTTAGACGAGTGGCCCCACCGTAGCACTGCGGGACGAACGGAGACCGAGACGAAGAGAATGTTGCGGGGGCAATTGGGGGAAACAGTAACATTAGTCAACGCTGATTTGACCTGTCTCTCTATTCCCCAGACCGCACCTCCAACCACGCAACCATCAGGCAAAATGGTCTCGGGAGTGGCAGCACTGTCCGAGGTACCGAATTGGCGAGAGAGAGCGTCGGGCTTGGTATTCTTCTCGCCGGGGTGGAAGGAGAGAAAAATCAAAACGCCCAAAAAATAAAGCCCAACGAGCCTGACGCTCTTTAAGCCTCTTAGCCGTCCGAATGTACTCTAAATTCTTGTGGTCTGTCCAAACAACAAATGGAATTGAGGTACCCTCAAGCCAATGACGCCACTCCTCGAGAGCCAATCGAACCGCAAGGAGCTCACGATTTCCTATATCATAATTACGCTCTGCAGGCGAAAGCCGATGGGAGAAATATGCACAAGGATGAACCCTCTCGTCCTGCGGAGAATGCTGCGGCCACATCAGAGGCATCCACCTCGACGATAAATTGTCGTTCGGGGTTAGGGGTGACCAAAATAGGGGCCGTGGTAAAAAGCTTCTTTAATCTGTCAAACGCAGACTGCGTGGGCTCTGACCAAACAAAGTGAGTCTTGGACGACGTAAGGGCTGTTAACGGAGCAGCCACTCGACTGAAATTGGAAATAAAACGACGGTAAAAGTTTGCGAATCCGAGGAAACGCTGCAGCGCAATGCGAGAGTCAGGAACGGGCCACTCAACCACCGCACGTACCTTGGCTGGGTCCATGCTGATGCCTTCAGCAGACACCACCGAGCCAAGGAACGTTACGGAAGACACATGAAAAGCGCACTTCTCAGCCTTCACTAAGAGACGGTTCTCCAGAAGGCGCTGTAATACACGACGAACGTGCTGGACGTGCACCCGCAGGGAGGGCCAGAAAATCAAAATATCATCGAGGTAAATGAAGACGAAGACATTGAGCATGTCCCGTAGGACATCATTGACTAGAGCTTGGAACACAGCCGGAGCGTTGACAAGGCCGAACGGTAAAACCCGATACTCGAAGTGCCCAAGAGGGGTATTAAACGCGGTCTTCCACTCATCTCCTTCTTTAATCCGGACCAAGTGGTAGGCGTTACGGAGGTCAAGTTTAGTGAAGATCCTGGCCCCCTGCAAGATCTCAAAAGCCGACGACATAAGGGGCAAAGGATAACGGATCTTAACTGTTATGTTGTTAAGGCCTCGATAATCAATGCAAGGTCGTAGCGACCCGTCCTTTTTCTTGACAAAAAAACCCCCCGCACCGGCGGGCGAGGTAGAGGGAACGATAGTCCCGGCCGCGAGACTCTCAGTCAAATATTTCTCAAAAGCCTCGCGTTCGGGAGCTGAAAGCGAATACAAGCGTCCGCGAGGAGGGGTAGTACCGGGAAGGAGGTCGATGCTACAATCGTAGGGGCGGTGGGGAGGAAGAGAAGCAGCCCGGGAACGGCTGAACACAGCTCGCAAATCGAGATACTCCTCCGGCACTCCAGACAAATCAGCAGGTTCCTCCTGAAAAACAGAAACAGGAGAGAGAGAAGGAACAGCAGACACAAGACAATGGGTATGACAAGACAGTTTCCATGACATGATAATCCCCTCTGCCCAGTCAATCTGCGGGTTATGTTGGACTAGCCAGGGGTGACCCAAAACTATAGGGAACGAAAAATAAAAAATGAAATTGTCTCTTGGTGATTTCCTGAGATGGTGAGACTCACCGGAGCGGTGGCGAGATGGGTACATGGCAGCTGACTACCATCCAGAGCGAACAGAGGAGTAGGCTTGTCAAGATAGTGAAGAGGGATGTTATGCTCCAAAGCCCATGCTTCGTCCATGAAATTTCCTTCGCAGCCAGAATCGATAAAGGCTTGACACGAGAACATGACTCCAGACCAGTGTAGTGTGACCGGAAAAATGGTGCGTGTTCTTTCCGAAGGGGACCTCGCAGCTGCGCCCGTCAGTACTCCCCGTTCTACTGACGAGTGCATCCTTTTAACGGACAGACCGCTACCAGATGACCAAATCCTCCGCAGTACATGCACAGCCGATGCAGGATGCGGCGCTGACACTCAGCTGGAGAGATCCGTATCCCAGAAACCTGCATAGGCTCGGGAATCTGAGCAGCCTCAAATGACACAGGAGTGGGAGCAGGCGGTGAAAAGGGTGGCAAAGGGGTCGGCCCTCGGACACGGTGTCGCAGCTCAGCACGCTTCTCCAATCTGATGGCCAATTCCACCAACTGATCGAAATCAGCGGGGACTTCACACGCATATATCTCATCTCTAACTTCTGAGCACAACCCCTCCAGAAACCAGGCTGCCAGTGCAGGCTCGTTCCACTCACTGGTTGCGGAAAGAGTACGGAACTCAATGGAATAGTCGGAAACTGACCTTCTGCCCTGGCGAAGCACAGCAAGCTGACGAGACGCCTCGCGTCCACTGACAGAGCGATCGAAGACCTTCGTCATCTCCTCCTTGAACTGGGCAAAGAACTGGCAGCACTAAGCCTCCGCCTCCCAGACCGCCGTGGCCCAGTCCCGCGCTCTTCCCGTCAGTAAAGAAATCACGAAGGCGACCCTGGCGCGGTCAGAAGCGTATGTGGCGGGCTGGAGAGAGAAGACAACCTCGCACTGAGTAAGAAAAGCTTTACATTCAGTAGGCTCACCCGCGTATCTTGGGGGATTGTTCACTCTAGGCTCCGGAGCTGAGCTGGGAGATGGAGGATCAGACAGCTCGGAGCGGAGAAACTGAAAACGGTGATTAAGATCAGCAACCTGGCCAGCGAGGCTCTCTACAGCCTGTCTTGCAGCGGAAAGTTCTTCCTCATGTCTCCCGAGCATGACTCCCTGCATCTCCACTGCCGAACGAATCAGCCCTTCCCCCGCCGGGTCCATGGCTGGTCGGATTATTCTGTCAGGGGGAAACAGGACCCAGAGGCGAGAGAATGGAATGAACACAGCTTTAATAGTCCTTCCAAAAACAAGAACGCAGACAGTCTGCCAAGTGCGGAACACACACACACACTTGCAGCTGGTATTGAAAATAAACAGACAAAACGACAATCAAGGGGAGCTGCAGAGCCGTCACTGGCCAGGGTAACTTCAGGCTTGAGATAGGAAAACCCACGGCCGGCAGATGGAGAGACCAGGCAGAGGGAACCAGAAACAGGATGGCGAAATCCAGAGACGGCGTCTGTGACTGGGACTAAGACTGTGGCACACACAATATCACAGATCAGAAAAGTTTCGTTAAGGAAGCGAGGAGCAAACGCCAGCGTGGGAAAACAATAATCCGACACTGAAGCGCGGCTAGCAGCAGAGCAAAGAAGGGGAAACAATCAGAGAAGAAACGCAACAGGTGCGTGGACAATCAGCGCGAGCGCTGAGAAGAAAAGAGCTGCAGGTGAAATCAACTAAAGAAACGATAGGAAGAAAGGAGAAAATGAGGAGCAATTAAACCTGATTCATGACATGTCTTCCTCGTCTTCCCTGGTGTACAACTGTAACAAACAGTTGTTCATGCTATAAATTAAACAATAACTTTACAAAAATGCTACTACTCTGTCCTGTATTTGGCTACAGTAAAGCTTTAATCAGGATAAAACCGTATATTGAAAGCTAACAAACAGCAGTAACATTTACAAGTGACAGCATATCTAAACACGTTGACACACGTACTAAAGGAAATACTTATCATTCAAAAAACATCCTTTAAAAACCATGCTTGCAGAGGTTGTGCTTGACCCTCTTCATCATTACTGCTATCTGGGTCTGATTCAGGCTCAATTTTATATTGCAATATAGACACCATTATTTACATTTCCACTGAAACACATATAACAACTAATGGTAAGGGGTGTGGCGTTTCCAGACGCTTCAGCAAACCACAATACACTGGGCCAGCTAACCAATCTGAGCACATTGTGTAAAAACGCCTCAGGTTACGCATGTAACCATGGTTCCCTGAGAGGGGAACGAGACGCTGCGTCGCCATGGCAACGCTTTGGGGATCCGCCTCAGCGTAAGCACTCCTGAAGACGTGTACAACTAGTCCAATCTTGATTGGTGCAACGTCATCCCGTGACGTATGCTGCCGGAACTTGGAAGCTATAAAAGAGCTGTCAAACACAGCTGTTTCAGCTACTGATCTGAAGCAAGCGGTTGACAGGCATGCAGGAAGTATGGCAAGGGGACGCAGCATCTTGTTCCCCTGTCAGGGAACCATGGTTACATGCGTAACCTGAGACGTTCCCTTTCGAGGGAACTCGCGGTGTGTCGCCATGGCAACGCTTTGGGGAACGAATACCTGCGTCGCCATACTGACTAAATGCCTATCCTGATGTGAAGCAGAAATGGCACAAACTAGGACATAAGCAATTGAGAACCGGGCGTGACCGGTAGATCCAAACTATAGAATCTTATAAAGGTGTGTGGGGAAGACCAACCCGCCGCATCACAAATATCTTGGAGGGAGGCCCCCGACCATAATGCACAAGACGATGCCATACTTCGGGTAGAATGGGCCTTAAGAGGCAGAGGTGAAGGAAGCCTGCGCACCTCATAAGCCTTAGATATGGCCTCTACAATCCATCTACTGATGGTAAGTTTAGTACCCTTCTTTGGGGGGCCGAAGCATACTAACAACTGATCTGATTTCCTCCAGCTAGAAGTCTTCCTGACATAGCACTGGAGGGCTCTGACTGGACAGAGCAATTGCAGCCTCTCGCGTTCAGCCGACGTTGAAGGAGGATGAAAAGCCTGGAGGACTGTGGACCTGGCCACACTGGTTGGTACCTTAGGTACATACCCTGGTCTTGGGTACAGAATAGCCTTGACGCCACCAGGGGCAAACTCCAAGCATTATGGAGCCATAGAAAGAGCTTGTAAGTCCCCAACTCTTTTGAGGGATGTGATAGCCAACAAAAACGTCAGCTTCAAAGTGACCATCTTGTCAGATGCAGTGTCCAAAGGCTCAAAGGGTGCCAAAGATAACCCTTCTAAGACAATAGTCAGGTCCCAGTAGGGAATCCTGACCTGAGCCGTAGGCCTCATCCTCAAAGCTCCACGGAGGAAACAAGTTATTAGATGGTGTCTCCCTAGGGATGCACCATCTTAAGGTGTGTGGAAGACAGATATAGCCGCCACATACACCTTCAGAGTAGATGGTGTAAGACCAGCCGAAAAGCGGTCCTGGAGAAATTACAGCACTGAAGCCACCGGGCAGTTAACTGGGTCAATTTGACTTCTCCTACACCATATAGAAAACACTCTCCACTTGAGCGTGTAAAGTTTCCTCGTGGAGGGAGCTCTAGAGTTAAGTATGGTCTCTACCACCTCAGTGGAGAGACCTTCATTTATGAGCTGGTCCCCCTCAGGGGCCAGACCCAGAGTTTCAACATCTCCGGTCGGGGGTGAAATATTGAGCCCCCGGCCTGAGTCAGGAGATCCCTCCTGAGCGGAATCTCCCACGGGAGACCGTCAAGGAGGGCTATTATGTCCGAGAACCACACTCGGGCCAGCCAGCGTGGGGCTACCAAGAGCAATCTGACCCCATCCTGCCGAACTCTCTCTAGAACTCCCGGAAGCAGAGCGATCGGGGGAAATGCGTACAGCCGCGGCCTCGGCCACGGCTGTACCATAGCGTCCAGCCCCAGAGGGGCTGGATGAGCAAGGAAGAACCAGTCTGTAGCCCTTGCGAATAGTGCGAGTGACCCAGCTCGACACGTTGACTAAATTTTCCCATGCTGGAAGGAAATTCACTAAGGGTACCAGCCTCTCGGAGCTGGCCCCAGCCATACTCGATGGAGGAGGTTGGGTGCCCTGAAGCACGTCTGCGGCAGGGTTCAACCGTTTTAAATTCTCTACAGGCTTCTCTATTGAGAGCAAACCCCCAGCATCACAAGATTGTGCGAACACTGAGTTATGGGTTTGTTGGAAATCGTTGTGCCCCGAAGCGCAGAGGGTGGCGGGGTTAACAAATCGATTTCCTGAGGGCTCCACGGGGGAGCAGCTGTAAAAAGCTCCTGCCCTGGAGGGGGTGCCCTCAGAGGCCTGACAAAATCGTCAGGACCTCTTTCCCGAAGCCTGTCTGGAGAGAATGACGTTCCTCAGATCCGTCTTCTCTCTTTGGGGCTTCGGTTGAGAGTGTTGCTTCTGCGCCTTGGGTTTTGCAGGGGGCGCTCGAGAAGCAACACTCTCCTTCTGTGCCTGCCGGTATGAGGAGCTCGGCATACATGGGCGGGGCTGCTCTTTGGCTGCAGCCCCCTGGGATTTGGACTTGAGGTGGATGAACCTCTGAAACGCTGCCGCCTGTTTTTTCGACTCCTGAAATCTCTCGACGACCGTGGAAACGGCGTCGCCGAAGAGACCAGATGGCGACAGCAGGGCATCAAGGAGGAAAGTTCTATCCCTCTCTTTAATGCCGAGAGGTTCAACCAGAGGTGCCCCTCCATTACCACTGAAGCTGCCATGGAGCGGCCGATGGCACGAGCCGTCTCCTTTGTGGCACGGAGAGCCAAATCAGTGGCCCGACAGAGCTCTTTAATATCGTCGGGCCGCACCTCCTCCGCCTCATCCATTCCCCTCAGCAGGTCGGCCTGATAGGCTTGTAAAAGTGCCATTGTGTGTAAACAGGCACCGGCCTGACCTGCTGCCATATATGCCTTGCCCACCAAAGAAGATGTAGTTCGGCATGGTTTGGTGGGCAGTGTCGGGGCTTTGAGGGACGATGCAGCGTCAGGTGACAAATACGCAGCCAGGGTTTCCTCAACCCTGGGCATCGTCCCATAACCATTCTGTTTGAGCCCCACCAAGGATGAATAATGATGTACGGTGGGGCTCGAAAGCCTAGATGAATACGGCTTATTCCAGGATCTCGCCACCTCAGTGTGGAGATCCTGGAAGAACGGTAAAACCCCGACGTGGAGGTTGTTGTGCTGACTGGAGGAAGCGTTCATCAAGCTTGCTTTTACTACGCTCCTCCTGTCTCTCGGCCGGCCAGTCGATATTTAATTTCGCCACGGCACGAGAAACAACCCCCACAAGCTCCTCATACTGTGGTGATTGGGCTGGCGAGTCACCCAAATCACTCATATCACAGTCAAAACTGAGAACATTCACCTCCTCAGAGGCAGACGGACTCAGCATTAACGGCTCGCACGGGGTGGAAGAAGCCGCGGAGCGGGCTTCCGGATCCCGATATTGGGCACTGGGCCAAGCGGTTGAGGGCTGAGAAGGGGCCGCAGCCGTCTCAACCCCCGCCGCCAGGTCCATCTGCGAACCCCAGGACTGCAGACGCCGAGCTGCCTCAGCAGCCGCGGGACCTGAGCCATGGGGAACGCCAAACTGGCCACTATCAGCAAACAAGGCCAGCCGGGAGCGGAGCGTTCTCAAAGGGAATGCTTCACATGCTGGGCAATCAGCCTTCTCAAAGGCTGATCGTGCGTGCTCCGCTCCCATGCAGTACACACAAAATTCATGTGCATATCCCTCCGTAATGAAACGCTGGCAGGGAGGAATGCACGGTCTGAATTTTTGACTGCTTTCACTCGCCATTTCTAGATTCATATAACATAATATATATTGTTGACCTACGGGACAAACAACACCAAATAAGACGGACAGAGACACAGAATGCTTGCTGAAGATCAGAAAGCTGAAACAGCTGTGTTTGACAGCTCTTTTATAGCTTCCGCGTTCCGCTGGCATACGTCACGGGATGGCGTTGCACCAATCAAGATTGGACTAGTTGTACACGTCTTCAGGAGCACTTACGCTGAGGTGGATCCCCAAAGCGTTGCCATGGCGACGCAGCACGAGTTCCCTCGAAAGGGAACACCAGTCCTTTAATCTCGTAATATTCGACAAAAGCCATCTCGATGGCTTTCTCGCAAGAAGTGAATCACAGTTTCTCCATGATGCAAGACATGCAATTGGCTGTTCGCTACTGATGTCACACATTCATATGTATGTGCTCCACGAACTCAGTATCAAAATACGAGTTGAGAGAGAAAGTTATGCTATGCTATGCACTATGCTATCAGGTAATGAAGGAACCAGAAACCTTGGAATGGTTGCCCGCCCGGTATTAAGACAGCATCCCATGAGCAACTGGGCTTCTGGGCTGTGATACAAATATCTGATTATAGAATATACCTGTACATGTGTTGTTGATGCTGATATGAAGACTTGAATTTGTTGCAGTGAATCCATTTGAACACAAGCAACTGTAACTTCCCATCTGATTTGTGCAGGTGGAATTTGGACCACATACAGATGGACTGACCAGACATTCATCTATATCTGGAAAGGGAACACATTTCAGAAAAATAGTTCAATATTTCAAATGTTTCATAGTATTTAGAAAAGACCTGAATATAGGAAAAAGTTTGAGCAGAACAAGTGGTCCAATTATATTCTTTTGATGTTTAAAACATCTCCAAAAACATTTCTCCTGAACGCACCCTACAGTTAAATATAATGTAAATTATGTTAACTCAATAAGTTATGCAGTGTTCTTAGAAAACAGAAAACCAATAATATAATCAATCGGTAATGCTTTAGATTACAGCCCGGAAAGTAGGCTACTGCGTAATTACAAAGAATTTACAGCGTAACTTAATTGTAGTGTACCTATACAGTAAGTATGTGTAAGTATAGGTGAACAATATGTAAAGTATTGGGAATAAAGGGGTAACATCCAGGAAAATAACAAATGATTTATACTGTAAGTATTTTAGAACTAAGTGGTACTTACACTGTTATGATAGAAACCGGGGACATTTCCTATGTGAGTGGTCAAAATACCACCAAAATCTCATTTGTTATTATCTATTAACTAAAAAACGGGGACAGTACATTTTTGATTTTTTTTATTGCTGTGGGTTTCACATTTTACATTAATAAATATTATGATTTAATTTTATTATTAGAATTTTTGGTCTGGTTTTAATACAATTCACCAAAATAACTAGCCAGTAGGCCTAACTACAAAAAACTATTAAATTATTACACTATTTTAAAAAATCACATTACAAAATATAATGTGAGATAAATAACACAAATAATATTTGCAACATTTATTATTGAATTGAATATTTTAATTTTCACGAGCTGTTTATACTGTACAGAATTACCACTTTTGTCCAATGACATTTTAATTTTCTGTTAACAGCTTTACTGACATGAAAGGAGCTTTGTTGTAGTATTCTTGAGTAAAGTTCATAAAATGTAGGCTACATTATTATTTCCAACTGGAATTTGTAAAATGTTCTAAATATAAATATATATATATATTTTTTTGTTGTTGTTGTTGTTTTTTTGGTTAGGCTACTTTACACAACGTATAGGGAAATTAAAATACTATTTGTAGCCAATTTCTAAGATAAATCCTTGAGCTTCAGTTTTGATCACCGTGTCACCAGCTGGTCGTGTGAGCAAAGTGCGCACTTCTCTTTAAAACACGCAGCATAGACTGTATATATATACTTAATCACTGTATTTTGCTGCTGTATAAAGGCACAAAGCCATATCACGGTTTCGATTTTAGTTCGTTGGCAAAATACAACGTTAGAGACCATTATGTTTTAAATTTTCATTAGGCTATGTAACGGCAGCGGCGGCACAGGGTCATTAATGGGAAACACTGAATGAATGTTTAGCTGACACATGTGCTAAAGTTGTCATATCCGTTGTTATGTCATAACAAAAACCCTTCAACCGGCCCGAACGAGATCTCGAGGCCTGCCGCTGCGCTGAGTGAGTGACAGGAGGCGTGTCTGTGTGGTTCAACCGGGTTCAACTGGTTCAACTGCGGTGTGCGTGAACTCGCTGCCGGTTTATGGATACTTTAGAAAAGCGGTATTGAACTGTTTAACATATTTTAATAGAGAGATATGTTTAGAAATATACATGGGCGTCGGAACCATTGTATGTGGGTGGGACAAGACCCACCCACTTTTTAAGACCAATGATATTGGACCCACTCACTTTTACCGTCTCTAATTCAGCATTTGTCTAATCCCCCCGGTGATGCTACTCCGCAAACCACCAACAGATCATAAAAAATACCAAAAATAAAAATATTTTTTAAAACATCGCCAAGTAAAAAGCTGCGTTTATAAAGAAATGTCTCTTTACGACCACAACAAACGGGACACTTTTCAGACGCGCATTCCGACTTCGCCTCAGCGCCAGGCGCAAGTCAAACGAGCGCGGAAAAGGTCGCTTCAGCTGAACAACAGTGAACTGTGGTCAGATGAGATGTTGTCAGGCTATGCCAGTAAAACTCCAATCAGCCGTTAGGCTATAGTCTACTGTGCTCGAAGCGCGAACTCAAGAATTGCTCGCGCAAATGCGCCGGCGCGCGCTGCATATTACTTTATTATAGTTTAACTAAAGCGCTAAAGAAACTACGGGCATGCACCATCATTATTCTGAGGTAATAATGATGGTGAATGGAATTACCAAACATGCGATTAAATCTGCCTCAAAACTGTGCATGCATGTAGGCTATGTATTTGTTGACATGGTTAAAGCTATTGTTATCCAATTTGTTGGCCTTAAAACGTCTTAAAAATGCATATATGTACACCAAGGAAATCAAAATTTTCTCGGGGGAGCATGCCCCCGAACCCCCTAGCATAATACATTTTGTGACCTCGGTAAATATAAAACCCTGCGTACGGCCCAGCTTCTTTTCTATCTAGCGAAATCAAAGATAATCGTGTAACTCTCCAGTTGTGCGCACTTTGGGACTAAACTTTGTATGCACTGTGTGATCAATGTGTGAAAATAAATGGGATCAAAAAACGCGATTGAATGTAAAGGTTTGTGTCTCGTTGTTCTGTTGAAAAAAATCAATAACTACCGATTGATTGGCATTTTTATCTATCTATCTACCTATGTATGTATGTATGTGTGTGTATATATATATATATATATATATATATATATATATATATATATATATATATATATATATATAAATTGGAGGGAGGACCCACCCACATTTCTTTTGCTTCCGACGCCCATGGAAATATATATAGGCTATATATTAACAGCACTATTAAGAAACTTCTATGCTACTGGCCAGACTTTTTTGAAATGTATTTGCGGATTATTTTGAACGAGATATAAAACGGGGATATTTCCGGGGACAGCTCCAGTCGGGGACGGAGCACCAAAAACCGGGACTGTCCCCGGAAAACGAGGACATCTGGTCACCCTAAGTTACAGGGTAAGTATGACATTACGGGCCGTTGCGTTTTTTTTTTTTTTAATTACTTACATTACATGAAATAAGAGTTTAACGAGCTCCACTTTAATTTACGCCCCTAATGTCATATTTACCCTGTAACTACATGAAATAAGAGGGTAACAAGCTCCACTTTAATTTACGGCCCGCAATGTCATACTTACTCTGTAACTAGCCTACATGAAACAAAAGCATATTTCCCCATGTATTAAAAAAAGATTGCAATAGTTCTTTCTACTTGCCTTGAAACAACTTAATCAGTGCACTTTCTCGCTAAATTAATCCCAAATGTAAGATTGTTGTCTATCATAACAGTGTAAGTACCCCTTAGTTCTAAAATACTTAAAGTATAAATAATTTGATATTTTCCTGGTTGTTACCCCTTTATTCCCAATACTTTACATATTGTTCCCCTATACTTACACATACTTACTGTATAGTTACACTATAATTATTGAAAGTTACGCTGTAAATTCTTTGTGATTACGCAGTACTTAAAGCGTTACCCAATCAATCTTAATAGATTTAAAGTACATACAGCTATTAAAAATAGGAAAACACTATTTTTGCACAACTTCACAAGTACTTCACCTTCGCAGAACTGTCCATCAACTGGAAGGGCATTGATACATGTACATGAACCATCATTGATGTCATCACAGGCCTTGTATGAGTGACACGTGTCATTCGGCCAAACAAACAGATCCTCACATTTACACTGATACTGCGTTTCATTGAAAGAACACACTGAAAAGCATAGGAATACAATACTTTAATTAAGATTAGATATCAGTCAGCATGTTTATTTTTATAACTTTAGTAGTATCACTAATTGTAGGTTAATTGTAACTTTATTGACATCAGAAGGATTTTAGCTGATGAATGATGATGGTTTTAACAGGCTCACCTGTTGAAATGTTCAAAGCTGTAATTTCAGTACCATTGTCCACTTGAACTGGAAGTGTAACAGTGGTCACAGAAGATCTGATTTTGTTGATCGCAACAGTTTCGGATACATTCATTTCCACAACCATAATGTATTCAACTGGATCTATACATATGGAAACATAATGTGATTTTAAAGACAATGTGTGCAATAGGCCTTTACTCTTAAAGCAAAACAATGACAAGCAATTTTCTCAAAACAAATGGCCTATTTAAAAAAATAATTTATCTTCATTTTCACTGTAAACCCTAACGCTCAAAATACTTAATTCGTTTGAGTAGGACAAACTTAAATGAAACAAATTAGTTCAGTTAAATTAACTGTTATGAGTATTTAAAACTTTCTTTTACTTTTGAGTTCACAGCACTGACATATTAAACTAAACATAAGTAAACTAAACTGTTTTGCTCATGCTTTGCCCATGGCACTCGAAAGGAAAAGTAAATGCTAAAATCAAGTGTTATATAATGTTTTTTGTGCAAGATTAATGGTAAGGGAGATTTAGTAGTGATTAATGTTTTGTTATGCTAATGTAGAAGAGTTGGTCATGGTGATAAGTGCACTGTAAAACTGAACAGTGAAATTAATTAAATGAAATTAGTTTGTTTCACTCAAATAATAATAAAAGTTCATTGTACTTAACAGAAAAAAAGTTGTGTGAACTCAAAATTTCATTGTAGCAAGGTGAACTTAATATGATTGAGTTGAGTTGCAGCAGATTTCTAATTCCCAGCATGCTTTGCATCAGACTGAATAAATGTTGAAATTAAGTGTTATTTTGTGTGGTTTTGCATAAGATTAACAGGGAGACATAAGTTAGTGTTTAATGTTGTGTTATGTTGGGATTGACAGGGGGTTCTGTTATGTTAGTTTTGTAGGGTTACCATTCTGGTGAAGAGTAGACCATGTGGTTAGGTTGAGGATGGGCTGCAAAACTTTTAAGACCACATATACTGTATGTTGTTTGATTACATACATGCAAGTATATATTGATAGTCTCTTTGATAGTTATAATAGCATGTGCTAACAAACATTTAACCATGATCTGAATGTGATGTTTGTGGGGCGAGGCTGAGAACTGTGGGAGCGAAGGAATGCCAGTGATGTGATTGTTAGTGAGAGACACCTGTGCACCACACTGGCCTTGCTCCACTTCCATGGCTCTCGGCCCTGCCCCACTTGTCACAAAAAAATTAAGTTCTACTAACTTAAAAAAAATAAGTTAGTTAACTTAAATGTTTCGAGGTAATAAGTTTCCTCAAATGTTTTGAGTATTCTGAACTTATTGAGTTTTACAGTGTTACATCAAACTATTATTAGGACATTGTATTGAGTAGAATCAGACCTGCACTTCTTCGTCTTATATGATGCACTGGCTCATCTGTGTAGCTAAACTGGAATGATGCAAAAAGAAAAATGGCTACATATCATTTTAAAAGACATGAATAATTATCATCCTATTTCACATATTATGTTTTCTTTATCGTGTGATAAAATTTATAAAATAACATTTCCCTACCTGTAAATCCATACTTATTTCTGAAAAATTGAGAGTTTCCACATTCAGCAGGATAGCCATGATGACTCCTATATATTTTAATATTTTCCCTGTCACTGAGAAAGTAAGAAATTATACATTTTCTTAAATTGTACTCATTGTCAGTCAAACCAATCAGTCTAATTTAATTCATTTTTTTCATGTATTCCTCATTTTTACTCCTGATGATAATTGTAACATTTTAGTTGATGAAAATGTAAACTGTAATATGCCCAAAAATATAATTTTCAAAAAAGCTTTACCATTTACTATGTCGACATTTAAAATGTGTATCAAAATGAACAAAATGTCATCGTCAGATATCCTTGTTGTAAACTGTTAATCAAATGAGGTCGAGTTCCATCTCTGTGGACCAAATGGGTGTAGTAATGTTTAGTGATAGGGTTATGGGTAGGGTTAGGGTGTGGTTGGACCGTATAGCTCCACCTATGACATCAGGCAAGGGGAAACAACCCATTGGCTCTACAGTGAGCAGACCTTACAGTCTATGGAGCAGACTCTCAGAAAAAAACCCTCCAAACGGGCACAGACTATTGTACAGCCTGTAGGTGACAGACTTGAGCAGCCGTAATGACATGAGCCATAAATCCTAGCTTCAACCTGAACTGCCTAAAACTAGCCTTAAACTGATAACAGTATACTGAATTATGTAGTTTTTACAAGGTAATTGTTTATTAAACGTTACATGCCCAAAGCATATGATGTTAGTATTTATATTAATACTGTAGAATTTTGTCCAACTCACCACCCCATATATTTTATGATTCTTAAACAAAACAAACTACAAAATGTGTTGCTTCATCGATGTTCAGTAAAAAGATACCTATTTTTTCTGCAATCTATGGGAGTAGTTATAAAAAGCACATTTTCCTTAATTTGTGCTTTTAGCCCTGTTGTACCCTGAAAGTCATTAGTGCTGATCATGTTAATTGTGAAACACAGAGAAAATGATTTCTTTTTACAGGATCGTTATGATTCATATTTTCAATTTCATCATCATTGACAAAAAATAAAATGTTTTTGTATTTTGTTGGCGAAATGAATCAGAGTAAAACATTGGCTTCTTTTGATTGTTATAAACTGCCAACTAAAACTGTAATAAAAATAAAATATCAAATATCAATTATGCTTAAAATATACTGCAGGCTTTCTAACTAAAGTATGTTTTAGTTTACCTTTGGCCATGTTTCACACTCAAGGTAAATTACAATCACTCCAGCAAATTTCTTCAGAACGTGAATTTTCTTTTATTCATCCATACATCCTGGATTTTTCTATAAAACAGAAAATTCTGTCATGACATATCAAAGTATAATAAGTATCGTATGTACAAAACACAGGCATAATGAATACTGACGCGAAAGAAGTCATGTGATAAACATGAGTAAGTAAAAAATGTGCCTAGTGTTTTGTAAAACTGAACGCATTGATTTTTAAATCTAAAGACACTAATGTTAGCAGACATTCACTGCAAGAGATATAAAGAGAAAGTAGCCTTATGGGCTAAAATCATATTGTACTAGTTATGCAGATATATTTTGATATTTTAAAGAAGAAACATATTTAGTATTCTTACCTTGCCTTGCCTTGCTTTGCCTTGCCTCTCGGAAAAAATAAACAATGATAATGACACCTGAACCAAAGTTATCTGTCTGAAGATCTGAGTTTTGTTTCCTTGTCCTAAGCTATGATCCACCTAACTACATTCCCCTTACAGCTTTACCCAATCGTTTTCATGCATTTCTTAATAAGTAAACCTTTTCAAAACTCATCACAATAATGTAGACTAGTTTAAGTTACAGTGAGTAGAGCTTAAATCTGATAGACATTTGTATATTTTAGATTTTTAATGATAAAAAACATGCCTGAGTGGAATAATACACTTTAAAGTTATCTTGCTATTAAATGGATAGTTTTAGTTCATTTACTCACCCTCAAGTAGTCCCAAACCTGTATGAATTTCTTTGTTCCGCTGAACACATAGGAACATATTTGGACAAATGTCAGTAACCGAACAGATCTTGCCCCCCATTGAATACCATAGTATTTATTTTTTCCTATGGTATTAAATGGTGGGTGAGATCTGTTTGGTTACAGACATGTTATAAAAAGCTAGGGTGAATATCAGGTTGATTGGGCTACTTTTTGCCATTGAGACGAATCTCCCAATCTGAATTCACCCCTACTTAAATGTCCTAACTGAACTAAGGCCTAATCCTGGCTTAATCTTAACCCTGTCTGTGAAACCAGGCCAACATGAACTAACAATGAACAACACTTTACATTTATCAATATTAGATAATGCTAATCTCAACACTTATAAATGTATTAATATATTTTTAAAATTAAAAGTTGTATTTGTTAACATTTGTTAATATTGAACTAGCATTTTTCAAACATGAACAAAGATAAATAAATGCTGTAAAAAATATATTGCTCATTGTTATTTCATGTTAATATATTATCTATTGTCAAAAAATGAGACCTTATTGTAAAGTGGATGACTGCAGATGTAAAACAAGAAGAAAAACTAAAACAGTCAAGTGATTCACTTCCTGCACCACTGCATTCTTTTTCTTTCATTCTTTCTTTTTTTTTTTTTAATAGAAAGAGCCCCGAAGGCTATAAGAGAACATTCAGAGAATTTGATTTCTAGGTACTTTTAAGCTTACCTTTTTCCTGATTCCTCATTATACTTTAGAACGGAAGAATCCTGTTCTTAAAGGAGTAGTTCACTTTCAAATTAAAATTTCCTGATAATTTATTCACCCCCATGTCATCCAAGATATCCATGTCCTTCTTTCTTCAGTTGAAAAGAAATTTAGGTTTTTGATGAAAACATTCCAGGATTTTTCTCCATATAGTGGACTTCAATGGACCCCAAACAGATGATGGTCAAAATTACAGTTTCAGTGCAGCTTCAAAGCATTCTACGCGATCCCAGACAAGAAATAAGGGTCTTATCTAGAGAAACCATCACAATTTTTTTTTTAAAAATGTAAAATTATATACGTTTTAACCGGAAATGCTCATCTTGATCTAGCTCTCTTCTTCTTCTTCTCTATTAGAATTCCAGCAGTGTAGATGCTGCTAAGTGTATTACTGCCCTCCACAGGTCAAAGTTTGAACTAGTTGTTATATACTTGCATATTGTATATGACAATTTAGTTCAAACTTTAGTTCAAACTAGTTCAAAGCTAGTTCAAGATGAGCAATTATAGTTAAAACATAAAATTTTTCTTTTTTTTTTTTTTTTTTTTTTAGAAAATGAGTGATGGTTTCTAGATAAGACTCTTATTTCTCACCTGGGATCGCGTAGAATGCTTTGAAGCTGCACTGAAACTGTAATTTTGACCTTCAACCGTTTGGGGTCCATTGAAGTCCACTACATGGAGAAAAATCCTGGAATGTTTTCATCAAAAACTTTAATTTCTTTTCAACTGAAGAAAGAAGGACATGGACATCTTGGATGACATGGGGGTGAGTAAATTATGAGGAAAATTTTATTTGAAAGTGAACTAATCCTTTAATAGAGAAAATGGGAGGTGATGAAAAGGGGTGCTTTACATGTGCCTTAAGATCATGGAATTTTTTTTTCTCAGTTTATTCCCCTAATAAATATGATATAAAACTTTTTTCCCATCCCTTACCAAAATTCCTCCTTAGTATCGTTGACTACAATTTGATCGCTCGTTGGTATGGACGCTAATGCAGTTGTTAATCCTTTAATTGATAGATCTCTGTCTACCATACATGAGGATCAGGCTTCACAGTCATTATATGATCTTATCGAGGATAAAGACTTGTATGATATCTGGAGAATGAAGATTGAGAACTGTAGTTACTACACATTTTACTCTGCATGCCACAAGTCATTCTCTAGGTTAGATTATATTTTAGATTATATATTTTAGATTATATAATTTCTAAATACCTTATTTAATGTGTAAAACATATTGAAATCTTACCCATACTGATCTCAGATCACTCTGCTGTAGCTTGTAATATCTCCTACTATACCTCAAAGTTCAAAAAGATGGCATTTGAATAGAACCCTTTTGCAAAACGAAGACTTTGTTAAACAGCTACGTTCCAATTTGACAACTCTCATGGGAAACAACTAAATGCTTTTTGAGAGGAAACTTTTATTTTAATGGACAACGGCCCAGTAAATTAAGCGAAATTAAGCGCACAGCGAGGCTCTGTCCTCAATAGTGAAAATGGAAAAAAAGAGAAAGTGATATGTGACGGTCAAGTATGGAAACCCATCCTCGGAATTTGTCCTCTGCATTTTACCCATCCAAGTTACTGCATTAGGAGTAGTGAGTGAACACACTCACACACTGCAAACCATGGAAACACACACAACCGGAGCAACGGGTAGCCATTTTTGCTGTGGTAACCGGGGAGCAATTAGGGGTTAGGTGCCTTGCTCAACGGCACCTCAGTCATTTCCTGCCGGTATTGAGAATCAAACCCTCAACATTTGGATTAACAGTCTGAATCTCAAACCATTAGGCCACGACTGCCCCAATAACAGCCATTAAGGATAGTGCAGGTGATAGAGCAGGATAGAGCAGCCATTAAAGGGTTAGTTCACCCAAAAATGAAAATTCTGTCATTAATTACTCACCCTCATGTCGTTCCAAATCCGTAAGACCTTCGTCCATCTTCGGAACACAAATTAAGATATTTTTGATGAAATCCAAGAGCTTTCTGACCTCTGACTGTAACATTATTACCACTTTCAAGGCCCAGAAAAGTCACAAAGACACCGATAAAATAGTCCATGTGACTACAGCGGTTTAACCTTAATGTTATGAAGTGACAAGAATACTTTTTGTGTGCAAAAAAATCAAAACAAACCAAAATAACGACTTTATTCAACAATTTCTTCTCTTCCATGTCACACAGTAATTAGGCGGGTTTTGTTGTGAAAACCTGGCAACCCTGCTCCAGAGCTGTATTGGTGCTATAGGATTTAATTGGACCAATCCTTCTCAACTGTATACATTTTGTGATAGATACAGGTTATTTCCACAGAGATCAGAATACTGCCCTTATCTCTGGTTTTAAAAAAAGGGAAGAACACCTTTTGAAGAACACATTTAAATATTTAAGAATTTAGATTTTTCCCACTGCAGGCTATTGTCAAGCAAAAAAATGTATTCACTCCTGTGAACTTGAGCATAAACATGTAAAATGCCTTTTCAGACCAACTAAGAATGAGGAAAGACACTTTCATGTGTGTCATATATTAGCAACAAGCAACCCCACCTGTCAGTCAACATCATGAACCTGACGGATATCCTCATTCCAGTTGACATGGGATCCCTATACAAATTCCTGAAAATTGCTTTGTGGGAGAATGCTTAGGCTTACATCAAAGTTCACATCTCCACAAAGTTCAAGATTTTATCTTAATAGGTCATGAGCCACTAAATGAACGTGAACTGATATGTTGCCATTTTTATGTCACTCAAAACTGAGTGCACAAAGCAGAAATGAACTTATGAAATGAATTATTCATAAGAACAACATGAAAACAACCACAAAGTATGACAAAAACTTTAATCTGTTGATTTCTAGGTTACATGATAATTAACAATAATAATAAATGTCTTGGTTACATGTGTTACACTTTAAAACAGCCATCAGAATACATATTCCGCTCCATGATTTTGTCCTTGTTTGTTTCCAAACAGCTCATCCGACACTCTTCCTAAGATCCAGGAGATTAACTGCTATTTCGTCTTGATCTTTTTTCAGAGGTGTCAAATGACCATAAACACCCTGTTATTAGGATAAAAATCAACCTCTATCCCATAGTTTACATCTAGCACCAGAGTGACTTGATTTAACAGAGTTTAACAGAGACATTCTCTCTGTATTTCATCATCATCTGCAATATGGACACTGAAATGCTACATCTAAATGGTGTGAAACTGATTTTTTTGGTGGTACTCTAGCCTGCGTGAAATTACTTAGCAATCATACTTGTTTTTGTCCTCTTTTATTTGAAAAGCACATGGGAAGGGAGTTTATTTTAAGAGTTGTTTAGTGAATGCACATTATCCAAAGTCATGACTTGTATCATAACCAGTAGGAATGATTTTCAATGCCCTTGAAATCACATAAAACACAAATAAAATTACAACAAATTATCTAAACAAGCTACAGTGGTAATACTTTTGAACATTAAAACAAAAAACAAAAAAAGGAACAAAAATACATTGCTGATTAGGATGTGTTAATTAGAAAAGTAGCAATAAAACAAAACAAAACAAGGTCATAGGACTAAATGGTTGATTTAACAATTTACAAAACTGGTTTATAATTTACATCACATAGCTTTTTGAATTAGACATCATGCTGAGGTGTGTGCAAGAGTATGCTGCATGGTAGAGAGCTTATAGCATTGACACCAGCTGTATCCAGAGAACGCTTCATCCACGCTATATGAATGCTAGCGCAAGGAGCGGCTTTTGATGTGCAGATGAACTCCCGTCTAAGCATTCCAGAGGTTTTAAAATTGCGTGCACGTGACTGAAGGACACAATGGAACGGAGTGAGTGCACATTTGTGTGTTCGTCACTTTGCTTCTGTAGCTGACAATAGTAAGATGTTGTGAAAGTCTAAAGGAGGTCAGGCAGGTGACTATAGACTGAGTCAAGTAGCGTCTGGCTTGCTTCTTGACTCTTCACCCCGGCAATCTCGAACAAGCGGTCCAGCTTGTCCTCTGCCATCGGGATCTCCTCAATGACATGGAGCTCCTCGGGGTTGAGAATGTGCAGCATATCGTCAAAGATGGGCTGCAGGTCACAGGGGTCCAGACGCACCTGTCGCAGCACAGTGTCCTTTTTCTCTGAGGGACAGAAGAATGGAGAGTTGTCATTAACTGAACAAACACTTTAGGACTTATTAATTATATTCTTTATAATTGATTACTAAAAGAAAAGTGCAGAATATTTAATACAATATGTGGTTGAACATAAAGCATCCACAAGGGGGCAATATATACTGTAAGAAATTACTTACACTAATTTTTCTATATAAAATATCTATATAAATTTATAAAATCATTATCATAAGGAAATATCTAAAACAATAATAAATTGTTAATGTACATATTTATTATCGTATTTGTTTCAGATCTTTTTGATTATCTATATTATTTAAATAATATTCAATTAAATAATTTACGTATTATTATTTGAAAATATACTAATATAAAATGAAATTACAAAACATTTAATACATAATAGAAGTATCATAGCCTATCAATGAAAAAAAAAATTGTATAATTTAAATTGTTTGCATATTTGAAACATTTCTTGAAGATATGATGCAGGAACATAAAGCTTCTACGAGGAGACCATATATACACTGCCCAGCAAAAAAAAAAAAAAAGAAAAAGCTGTTATTTGGATTTAAAGAGGCAAATGCTTATAGTATATGATTGGATCATTATTGCAGTGATTAATAGCGACTTGTTTTTTTGTTTTTTTTGCCGGGCAGTGTACAAACTATAAGAAATTACTTTTCATCACAATAAAGATCATCAAACACTGAAGTATTTGAGAAAAAAATATTTACATCTTTGAGGAATTCTGGGCACTTAAATGATACAAACCCGATTCCAAAAACGTTGGGACACTGTACAAATTGTGAATAAAAACAGAATGCAATGATGTGGAAGTTTCAAATTTCAATATTATATTCAGAATACAACATAGATGACATATCAAATGTTTAAACTAAGAAAATGTATAATTTTTAGGGGAAAATAAGTTGATTTTAAATTTCATGGCATCAACACATCTCAAAAAAGTTGGGACAAGGCCATGTTTACCACTGTGTGGCATCCCCTCTTCTTTTTATAACAGTCTGCAAATGTCTGGGGACTGAGGAGACAAGTTGCTCAAGTTTAAGAATAGGAATGTTGTCCCATTCTTGTCTAATACAGGCTTCTAGTTGTTCAACTGTCTTAGGTCTTCTTTGTCGCATCTTCCTCTTTATGATGCGCCAAATGTTCTCTATGGGTGAAAGATCTGGACTGCAGGCTGGCCATTTCAGTACCCGGATCCTTCTTCTACGCAGCCATGATGAATGAATGAATGAATGAATGAATGAATGAATGAATGAATGAAATGAATGAGGCATTTATATAGCGCTTTCATATGTACTACTGTACACCCAAAGCGCTTTACAATCATATCAGGGGTCTCTCCTCATCCACCACCAGTGTGCAGCATCCACTTGGATGATGCGACGGCAGCCACAGTACAACGGCGCCAGTGCGCTCACCACACACCAGCTGTATGTGGAGAGGAGAGAGAGAGGTGAAGATGTTGTAATTGATGCAGTATGTGGTTTGGCATTATCGTGCTTGAAAATATAAGGTCTTCCCTGAAAGAGACGACATCTGGATGGGAGCATATGTTGTTCTAGAACTTGGATATACCTTTCAGCATTGATGGTGCCTTTCCAGATATGTAAGCTGCCCATGCCACACGCACTCATTCAACCCCATACCATCAGAGATGCAGGCTTCTGAACTGAGCGCAGATAACAACTTGGGTTGTCCTTGTCCTCTTTATTCTGGATGACATGGTGTCCCAGTTTTCCAAAAAGAACTTCACATTTTGATTCGTCTGACCACAGAACAGTTTTCCACTTTGCCACAGTCCATTTTAAATGAGCCTTGGCCCAGAGAAAATGCCTGCGCTTCTGGATCATGTTTAGATATGGCTTCTTTTTTGACCTATAAAGTTTTAGCCGGCAAAGGCGAATGGCACGAAGGATTGTGTTCACAGACAATGTTTTCTGGAAGTATTCCTGAGCCCATGTTGTGATTTCCATTACAGTAGCATTCCTGTATGTGATGCAGTGCCGTCTAAGGGCCCGAAGATCACGGGCATCCAGCATGGTTTTCCGGCCTTGACCCTTACGCACAGAGATTGTTCCAGATTCTCTGAATCTTTGAATGATATTATGCACTGTAGACGATGATAACTTAAAACTCTTTGCAATTTTTCTCTGAGAAACTCCTTTCTGATATTGCTCCACAATTTTTCGCCACAGCATTGGGTGAATTGGTGATCCTCTGCCCATCTTGACTTCTGAGAGACACTGCCACTCTGAGAGGCTCTTTTTATACCCAATCATGTTGCCAATTGACCTAATAAGTTGCAAATCGGTCCTCCAGCTGTTCCTTATATGTACATTTAACTTCTCCGGCCTCTTATTGCTACCTGTCCCAACTTTTTTGGAATGTGTAGCTCTCATGAAATCCAAAATGAGCCAATATTTGGCATGACATTTCAAAATGTCTCACTTTCAGCATTTGATATGTTATCTATATTCTATTGTTAATAAAATATAAGTTTATGAGATTTGTAAATTATTGCATTCCTTTTTTATTCACAATTTGTACAGTGTCCCAACTTTTTTGGAATCGGGTTTGTAAATTACATTTTATTTCAATTGTATTATATTTTAATTTAATTTGTTAAATTATAAAAAAAAAACTTAAATAATAATAATAATTCATATTATTATAGTTTTTTTTAAGAATTATTATAGATTTTATTACTATTATTAGTGTCAGGGTTCATACACATATAAATTTCCATGACTTTCCATGACTTTTAGGCAAATATTCATGACCCAGCGTTCCATGAAACATCTTTGTATACATGTAAAATAAGAATAAAAATCCATGTTCTGACCCTAGCAACAGATTAACATACATCAATGGGAGGCAATGATGTTAAAAAAGTGTACAGTAACACTGACTGTAATTTTACAAGGTTGCGGGGGCTAGAGACAAACTTTTGGAATACAAAATATGGTAACTAAAAAGATTTAAAAACAGCTCTGTCTCCTAGTCCTATTTACCATTAATCTAATTGGAAAACCATCAATCATCAAGATAACATCCCTAATTTAAAATAATTGAATTATTTTAATGCTTTTTACACATTAGAAAATGAAGACTTCTTTGATCTTACCAGCATGATAAATAAATTATATTAACTGGAATAAACAGTATACAGAGGGAGCAGAGAACGGGACCAATTGTGAAGCTGTTCATAACTTAGGTGTAGTGCGAGTTTAAGCGCTCTCACAAACACTGAACACCGAAGCTCTTACATACAATTAGCACTTTGTTGTTTATTATGGGAAAATTCACGAGTTTCAGTCAGAATTCAGACAGAGCGCGCACACTGAATGAAACCCTTTGTTTCAGCGATGACTAATCTGAACGCTTCTGACTGGCCATCACGCTTAACAGAAACGCGTGTGATTGGTTATATATGTGGCAGTCGGGTGGATCGAATAAACAAAGTATGTTTACGAAGTTTCAAAGTTTTTTAACCAATATTATCACTTAAACATATATTCTATTACATAAATATTTTGCATTTCCATGACTTTTCCAAAAAATTTTCTGGTTTATTTATTTTTCCAAACTTTTCCAGGCCTGGAAATCGCTTTTTTTCAAATTCCATGACTTTTCCAGGTTTTTAATGACCGTACGAACCCTGAAGTGTGTTTTTCTAGCTGTGTTCCTGTTTATCCATGTGCGCTTACCTTTGGTTATAAAAGAGCCCGTCCGGCTGAGGGCAGAGTCCTTGCTGGAAGTGGAGTCACAGCGCAGCAGTGGCTCTGATTCGTCAGTAAAGAACCCCTTGGTGCGCTCCATGGGGGACTGCTCCACCACCACACCGGGCGACTCTAAAGGCTTATGGCTGGGGCTCAGACAATGGCTTACATTCACAGCCGTCATTAGCTTGTTCAGGTCAACCTACGGCAAAAGAGGTGTCAAAGTACATGTTAATGACAGTGATGAGAAAATCATTCTGGCACAGACATATTTGTTTAGAGATTCTTTTTCATGCTGTACCCACAAGTGTATCCTGTCAGGACAAACAAAAGATTTCTTGGAACAACTATTATGTGAGTAATGGATTTAGAAGAATGAGGGTTTTTTGCTGATAGACAGCGATGACTGTATTAATGTGTGGGCACTACAAGTGTATCACTATGTGCCCATGGCCGGGTCAGCACAAAGGGTTCGGCCTTTGCAGCCCTGGACCACCCACATGAGTCCTGTCCCTGCTGCCCTTTGCGTCAGGGAAGGGCAGATGAAAAAGATGTAGTACAGACAGAAATTCACTGCCCACAGAGCACATGGCCTGTGTTACATTCACAAAACCTCCTGTACACAAATCATACTTGTTATGCCAATGTGTTGGAACATTAATGGTGCATTTCCTAGAATGAGTTCACAGAGAGTCGGTGCAATCCGGATTTTATTACCACAGTCTAGTATTGTTCTTTAGTCTGTATCGGATACTAAAGACCAATGTGGGCAACATTTTAGCAAACTATGAATATTGAGCTTATCACAAAAATGCTCAGTACAGTCCATATGCAGGACTAATTTCATCCCCATATTCTTTCTTTCTTTCTTTCTTTCTTTCTTTCTTTCTATTTACATCAAAGGCTATATTCATGGTAAAAAAAAATAAAAAATAATAGCACAATAATACAATATCTTTCTGTTTAATATTTGATCCTAAATCTTTAATTTAAAAGGGTTTATCTATAAAATCATTTGATTGTATTGTAGCAGCTGAAATCAAATAGACATGGTGACCCCTAAGAAAGCTGTGGTGCTTTCCAGGTTGGGAAATCCTGACAAGCTATTCGGGGAAGCATATAATAGACTGGGCAGGTATTCAAACTTCAGAAGTAGCAGATCCAAATTATAGGACAGATGGAAACCACTCCATTTCCGGGAAAGTTTCCCTTGGAATCAGCAGTGAATAATCAATGGCACGTAGAAAAGCAGACCATTACTCTGAGTGGCACGCTGAGAGATTACATTTAGTCATTCATTAGTCACCCCACATAGAGAAAAAAACAGCTCTGAACTCAAAGACACCACCAATAAACCAGTACAATGGCAACACAATAGGTCAAGCAAGTTAATGTATGAGTAATGCAGCATTACAGACCACCGACATTTCCCTGTCTGATATTGTTCACGCTATTGCAAAAGTTAATTAAATAGTTGAGAGTTTTTGTGGTAAATCTTGTACTATAGCACATAAGTTGTATGTACCACTTTTTTTGTACTTTTATCTTCCACAGAAGAAAGAAAGTCATAATTTTGAAACAACATGAGGGTGAATAAATAATTACCTGATTTTTTTTAAAGTGGGTGAAATATTTCTTGAAACAGTAAGAACTAAGCTGACAGATAAGACTGCTCCACCCTGTCCCTGAAGTCATGTATTCACGCTGAAAGGAAGGAAGTAAGTGTGCCGCAGCACATGCAAGATACAAAAATAGCCACTTTTTACAAGGGAAAGCGGAATGACTATGGCAATTACAGATGAGTGTGTCTTATGTGCATTGCTGGCAAATGTTTACCCATCTATATCTAACTGCAAACCTTCATGCCCCCATAAAAGTTTAAAAAAAAAAAAAAACACTATAAAAGGGATAGTTCACCCAAAAATTATCCCATGATTTACTCACCCTCAAGCCATCCTTGCAGTGTATGATTATCTTCTTTCAGACAAACACAATCAGAGTTATATTTTAAAATATCCTGGCTCTTCCAATCTTTATAATGGTAGTGAATAGCGCTCATGAATTTAAAGCTCCCAAAAAAGTGCATCCATCAATCATAAAAATAATCCATATGGCTCCAGGGGGTAAATAAAGGCCTTCTGAAGTGAAGTGATGGGTTTTTTAAAGAAAAATATCCATATTTAAAACTTTATTAACTATTCGGTTGTTTAGTCTGACGTCAAGCTGCAGCGCTTCAGGGTCCAAACGCTCTATCTCATACCACAAGAAAACAACAAATGGTGCTAATATACATACACGATGTGGTGTAATACTACAAAAAATTTATAATCATAACCTTTATCTCCATACCAAAATTCCAGATGGCCAGACAATGATTCATCTTTTATAAATCGTTAAAATATTAATGTCTGTGACACTGTGAGCACGGAGACTGTTGTGTAGACTCTAAGTATTTAAAATTTTTACCTTTTAAAAATGATTGATGTTTAATATTAATAAATAGCGCTCATAAACGGCCGTCGATGGCATTCTCAAGTGAAATGAGTTGAGGCTTGGACCCGGAAACGGCGTTCCTTACGTCACGACTTAACAAGCGGATAATAACTAGCTTCCGGCAGATGACCATATGCATCGATTTGCAGCGGAAGAGTAACCTGACTTGACACATGACTCCACGAGGAATGCGTAAGCGCAGAGGATAGAGCAAAACAAAACATCGGTCATGAATTAGAAGTCTAAAACGAGAATTTTTTTTTTAAACGAGAATGTCGGAGGATTTCGATATAATAGAAGAGGCGCTTGAGTTTATTGCACAGCCCTATTTGTTTAAACCGTGAGAGGCGTCTAAGCTTACGCTACTCCTACATCCAGCGTCATACATCGCGTCAAGGATTACTTTTTGTGGCACAAGTCGACTTGCACAGTATGTGTATGGTCGTCTGCTGGAAGCTAGTTATTTTAGTTTATAAAGTTTTAAATATGGATATTTTTCTTACAAAAACCCATCGCTTCGCTTTAGAAGGCCTTTAGGCCTTTAGTCTCCCTGGAGCCGTATGGATTATTTTTATGATGGATGGATGCATATTTTGGGCTTCAAAATCAGAACCACCGTTCGCTACCATTATAAAGCTTGGAAGAGCCAGGACATTTGTAAATATAACTCTGTGTTTGTCTGAAAGAGGATAGTCATATACACCAAGGATGGCTTGAGGGTGAGTAAATCATGGAATAATTTTCATTTTTGGGTTAACTATACCCTTGAGATTTTTTTCAATGTGACATTATTTTCATGCCAATTAAACATTTCCCTACAAAATTCTCATTACTGTAATGGGAAAGTCAACAAGCGATGACGTATACTTTTAAAATGAATTAATTTTAAAATTAATTCAAAATTAATAAAAAAAAATTGTAAAATAATAAAACTATGTAAAATTGTGAGGGAAAAAATATCACAATAATGAGAATGAGATTTTTACAGTAGTCTAGTGTGCTTGAAACTATTGTCAAACGTTTGGGGTCAGAAAGACTATTTATGTTATTGAAAGAAGTCTCTTATTCTCACCAAAGCTGCATTTATTTGATTAGAAATAGAGTAAAAACAGTAATACTGTGAAATATTACAATTTTATTTTAAAATTTAATTGATTCCTGTCATGGCAAAGTGACTTAGTGCTCAAGAAACATGCATCGATGTTGAAAACATAACAGCTGCTTAATATTTCTGTGGAAACCCTGGATACTTTTTCAGGATTCTTTGATGAATAGAAAGTTCAAAAGAACAGAATTTATTTGAAATAGATTTTGTAATAATGTAAAAGTCATATTTGTCCCAAACTTTTAAACAATACACATATCAGCATTATATTATAGCAGAACCCATTTTGTTTGTATTAGAACTGAAACAAACCAGAAGCTGCTCAGTTTCCATATCTAAGGTCTAGTGTCAACGAAACCAACAAATGCATTATTCTAAGCACACACTCTACTGTTCAGACAAGTTGCATGTCGCAGGAAGAAGGATGGGCGTATACCCAAATACCTTCTCTATTCACATCGAGCAGAAAAGCGTGTGGCAAATGTCTGAAACCACAACATGGGAGCCACCAAGAATGCTGTGCCATCACCCACCAGGACACAAGCCACAGATGTGGAAAGTGTGTCATTCCCACACTGATCTTATTAGCCGCAGTTAACACTGCTCCAGACTCAACAAGACCACCTACAGCACACAGCACATGGTCCACGTCCGGCTATAGAAAGCTTGGTAGTGGAACTTTTAACATTATACATTTAAAAAATCATTTCGAGATAAACAAAAGTTCTTTGTTCCTTCTTTATGGCTTGGAAAACCCGTCAAAATGCTGTATATAAATAGTAGCACAGGACAGACAGTGCTGGTGACGGCTTTCAGGCGGCGTCTAAAAGTTCTGAGGCTGTTTGGCTGGAGTCCATGACAAGTGGAGCACTGGGTGTGTTTATCCTCTGAGGCCCCTTATCTGAGGTTTACTTGCATGTTGAGTCCAAGTGGTATGACTTTTTATCCTTTGTAACTCATAAAAATGCATGTCTCTCAATTTCTGGGCAGTAAAAGAACTATTAACAAAAGAATCCCAGAGAAAATCAAAATGAATATGAATTTAAAAAGTACAAGAGACTAAAAATTTGGCATATTCCTTCCTTACTTTCCATACATTTCTGTCATCAAAGATGAACATACCTCAATCCAAACTTCCTCAACACACTTAATCTGATACTAACGTCTGCCTCTTTCTTACCATGTGCAATTCATTCACCTGACGGGAGGTTATGCATGCTGTGGCACTGGAGTATGGGACACAAGTGATTTGATCTGGAAACATGTGGCTCTGATTAATGCAGCTCTTTCCAATAATGAAGTTATACCCCCATTGCTTTACCATTTTCATTCAGCATCGCTAATTCAATATCAGATCTTGTAAGCATCATGTTTTTTCTCAGAGAAACAGAAAATGCCCTCACCAGGCCCATGTAATTCTCACGTTGGGGGAAGTTGTGGCCTAATGGTTAGAGAGTCGGACTTGTAACCTGAAGATTGCAGGTTAGAGTCTCAGTACCTCTATTCCACTCTCATCAACTGAGGAGCCCTTGAGCAAGGCACCTAACCCCCCAATCACTCCCTGGGCGCCACAGCAAAAAATGGCTGCCCACTGCTCCGGGTGTGTGTTCAATACTCACTGCTGTGTGCGTGTACACTTGGATGGGTGAAATGCAGAGCACAAATTCCGAGTATGAGACAGACGCCACGTTACTTTCACTTTTTTTCTTTCATGTTCCGTAGTTCACATCTCTTAAAGAAATAGTTCACCCCAAAAATAAAAACCCTTTCAAATTTCAAATTTGTATGATCTGTTTGAAACATAAAAGAAGATATTTTGAAGAATGTTGGTAACCAAACTGTTTTGGTTACCATTGACTTCCATTGTATGAACAACAATAATAACAAAAAAATACTTGAGATATTTCTCAAATTATTCCTCAAAATATAAATTTTCATAGTTTTATTATATTAAATGATTCAAAGATCATTTTAAATTCTAATTTAAGAGTGAACTGCTCCTTTAAACTCATTGGAAAAAAACATGAGGATGAGTGGCGTGAACGAAAACTGCTTTAAAACAGGACGTGCTCTGCAGAGAGATGATTTTGCTCTACCTTTACAGACGTAAGTTCAGTGAAAGTCAACACCCGCACTGGCAATTAGGTGATTATGAGGTGGCGTTGACAGGCGTTGAGAGTTTTATCTCAGTTTATCCTGGTTATATCAGTGGCATCAAAATATGTCCAAAAGCCTTAACTTCACCATCTACAGTGACCTTGAGACAAGGACAGAGTAAATAAAGTGGCTTTTATCAAATCTGCACACAGGAAAGGCTTGAAACTCTAAAATGAAAGTTGATGACTGATCCTCCATCTCCGGTAGCCTGTCAGGCCTTTGTCATTAGTAATGCAGCTCAATTGGATGCAGCCAGGAGTCATGGGGCACTCGTGGTTTGTTTACCCTTCTGCACACGTATTATCCAAATAGAGTGTTATGTAAGACTATATACACATGACAACTTGATCCATTATTGTGGCCAGACAAATACAGCAGCTATATTACTACTAAATGTAAACCATTTAATAATATATATTTTATATAAAAATATTCAATAAAACAATACAAACATTAATCAAATAATGAATCTCATCTTAGATTAAAAAAATGAGTCTATCAGTAGCCTAATAAAAGCCGTTTTATTCTACGTGAAGCATGTTGCTTCATGGGTGCCGCCAAGTTGAGCTGAAAATGGCTCACTTCATCCTGTTATAATGGCTGACTGCAAAAAGTTCATGTCTACAATGATATCTGTAACTGAAAAATCACCCTTCATTGTCAACAGAAAACCTAGAGTTGCTCACCTGAGGATTGTCTTCCATGACACTGCGTATCTTGTCCACCACGTCAATGCGGCGTTGGCGGTGAAGGGCATTGATCAGCTTAGCCAGGTTGGCGTCGCTGTCACGTATGGTCCAGTGCTGCAGAGCAGCGTATGCCCGCTCGTGATCTGCCGTGTAGCCGTTGGAAAAGGCGGCCACCTCTCGCTCGGTGGCACTGGCCAGAGACTTGTACAGGTCAATCCACTGACTGCCAATCTGTGCTGCCACCAGCTTCAAGATGTCAACACCTAAAGAATGAGAGGAAAGGTCAATCCTATGTTTATCTACTGTAAACTGTAGTTTGAACCTCATAGACCAGTACAGTACAATATTACCAAGATATTACCTTTGACAACCTGTACTGATATATTACAGTGCAGCATGCCATATATTGATATACAGTACAGTTCAAAAGTATTGGGGCAGTATGTATGCCTGAAGAAAATGATACTTTTGTTCAGCAAGGTAGCATTAAATTGATAAAAGAAAATGACAGTAAAGACATTTTGCAATGTTACAAAAGATTTCTGTTTTAAATAAATTCATTTTTTTAAAACTTTCTATTTATCAACGAATCCTGAAAAAAAAAAAATATATCATGGTCAGTGTTGCCAAGTCTGTGGTTTTTAGTGGAACTGGGCTACTTTAAAGGTGCCCTAGAATTAAAAATTGAATTTATCTTGGCATAGTTAAATAACAAGAGTTCAGTACATGGAAATGACATACAGTGAATTTCAAACTCCATTGTTTCCTCCTTCTTATATAAATCTAATTTGTTTAAAAGACCTCCGAAGAACAGGCGAATCTCAACATAACACTGACTGTTACGTAACAGTCGGGGTGTACGCCCCCAATATTTGCATATGCCAGCCCATGTTCCCAACATTATGAAAGGCATTAGACAAGGGCGGAACGTCTGGATGTGCACAGCTGAATCAACAGACTAGGTAAGCAAGCAAGAACAATAGCGAAAAATGGCAGATGGAACAATAATAACTGACATGATCCATGATTACATGATATTTTTAGTGATATTTTATATTTGTAAATTGTCTTTCTAAATGTTTCATTAGCATGTTGCTAATGCACTGTTAAATGTGGTTAAAGTTACCATTGTTTCTTACTGTATTCACGGAGACAAGAGCAGTCGTTATTTTCATTTTTAAACCCTTGCAGTCTGTATAATTCATAAACACAACTTCATTCTTTACAAATCTCTCCAACAGTGTAGCATTAGCCGTTAGCCACGGAGCACAGCCTCAAATTCATTCAGAATCAAATGTAAACACCCAATTAAATACAATACTCACATAATCCGACGCATGCATGCCACATGCATGACGAACACTTTGTAAAGATCCATTTGAGGGTTATATTAGCTGTGTAAACTTTGTTTATGCACTGTTTAAGGCAAGCACGCGCTCCGTGGGCGGAGAGCACGAGAATTAAAGGGGCCGCGCAGCATAAATCGCCTCATATTTAATGATGCCCCAAAATAGGCAGTTAAAAAAATTTATTTAAAAAAATCTATGGGGTATTTTGAGCTGAAACTTCACAGACACATTCAGGGGACACCTTAGACTTATATTACATCTTGTAAAAAAACGTTCATGTCCGCGGGTTGAAGCGACCCCAAATAACATGATATTTAGCCCTGGAATGCAAATTTTACCAGGGGAACGCCTCCAAAAACACGGATTTTACCCCCCAGAACACGATTTTTACCAGGGCAATTGGGCGGGTTTTGTTGTGAAAACCTGGGAACCCTGATCATGGTTTCCACAAAAATCAGCACAACTGTTTTCAACAATGATAAAAATGCAGCAAATCAGCATATTAGAATGATTTCTGAAGGATCGTGTGATACTGAAGACTGGAGTAATGATGGTGAAAATTCAGCTTTGCATCACAGGAATAAACTGCTTTTTAAAATAAAATTAAAAAAAAAAAAATTAAATAGAAAAGAGTTTAGTGTAATAATAATTCACAATATTACTGTATTTTTATCCAAAAAAGCCTTGGTTAACAATAAGAGACATTTGTTCAAAAACCAACTCCAAACTTTTGAACAGTAGCGTATGCACTAAATTTTGTATCAGCTGTATCTAAAATCATTCACGTGTCTTGGAAATGTAATGCAGTTAGCATGATGTGCCGTTGGCACAGTAGACAGACACAGAGACAGACACAGTGAGCGAATGGCATCATACAGTGCAGAAGGGCAGCACTCTAGAGTTACAGGCTTCTGTGGGACATGCTGTCCCATGGATAAGGTCATAGAAATAACCTAGATTGATGCCTGCGTTTATATACTTGGTGTAGTGTGACAAACAGTAGCCTCCTAGGGGATCCTTCTAAAAGTGAACCCCAGAGAACTGTGAGCGCAATCGAAATGTTTTAACTTACACTCTATGCATGTGTGTGGCATATTTTCACTTGACACTTATTAGTGGTGTTTGCTATTGCTTATATTTAGGGTTAGGAATCTGAATGTTCTTTGAAGTATTAACTATTGTGCTATAGACATGAATCATGAATATATTTAAGTAATAAAATATTTGATATGTCAAAAAAAAAAAACTCCCTCAAATTTTGTGGGAAAATCCCATTGATTCACAATGAAGAAGGAACATGAGCCGTATCAATGATATTAAACTAACACTGCTACGGATCAGAATACAATGCGTTCCAAGCTAAGGAGATTTTCATGTCAAACACCACTCCGGTTTTCTTCAGAAGTCTAACACTTCAGAAATCTAGTTGTATTACATTGTATATCCCTGCTTGATAATTATTATGTAAAATCAATGAAAAAAGTGAAAAGAAAAACACCCAAAAGCCAATAAATTATATTAGTTGTAAACAGCAAAACAACTGTAAAAACAAAAAATATAAAGTATTAAAACTGCCAAATAAAACAAAATAATAACACCAATATATATCAATTAATCATAAATATATCAATGACTGTATTCTACATTTTCTGAAAAACTCTATTGTCAAAGAGCAAATTATAAATCATGTAAACTTCCATGAAGAGAACCCAACATAAGACAACACAGATCAATGTAATCAATGTTGAATTTGTCTCTACTGAACGTGACTGAGTTCAGCGTAACAGGATGACTGTGGGGGACAACTGCTGCTGGAAGGTATTAACGCATCTATCTGTAAGCCAGATCTGTCTTATTTGGGATCCATCTGTAGCAAATTCACTGGAGCTCTCTGGGGGTTAGCGTGCCACAGACTGTACTGCAGATCTAAAAATGCCAAGGCCTGCGGGCTGCCCATCCTCTCGCCTGTCGTTTCCAGAGGTCGCTACGGCATGACAGAGCGCTAAAGGACGGGCGGGCTCTGTCTGAGTCTAGGCCAAAGTCGATAGGTTGCGTGATGCTTTCCCATGTCTGTATGACTGTACTGCGTGATGGACTTGGTTGCCCTAGTCCCGCAGGCAACTTTTATGGAATGCTGGGAAAACATGTGCCGGCACATGTTTGAATGTACAGTGCGTTTACAAATGTTTCAAGGCTTATATATGTGCTTCAGTCAGCAGCTGTAAACTGTAAAAAAAAAAAGATTTTTCTAAGTAAATAAAACAAAACTAATATTTCGGTCGTTCTCCTTCAGAATTTCACATTTAATTCAGTGTTACTTGTCTATCTGCATGCAATGATATTTGAAAAAAACTACATGCAGTAACACTGACAGTGAGTGATGCATGTAGTCACAAAATCACCCTTTTGTGTTTACAGGAGATGTATTTGAGACGTGTCACTACCAGGTGTAAATGGCTGACCACTTGTTATCGTCCACCCTTTGTGCATCATAATAACAGCTGTAAATACAAAAGGCATTGTGTGAAAGTGTGGAAACACATTATGGATCATTTGCATGTGCATAGACAATAGCTTATCAGCCATTTACAACAGAACAAAGCCTTAATGTCTACATATAAGAAATCAAATGAGGTGGCAAACCAGCTGCAACAGGTCTAGGTTGGCTGGGAAACAAAAGAATCCTCAAAGGGAGTCAGGACTTCCCCCTTTTAGTGAGTCGCCGTGGTGGCTTTGTAGGAGTGTGTCACAGCAACGCAGCCGTCCCATAAATCCCTGACACCTCATACACAATACCAGCCACAGTAATTACCACTTCCCCATCAAAACAATGATGAAGACCAGGGGAGGCTCACTTGCAAGGGGATCCTAGCTTCCCCCGAGTTTCCCTGACTCTTACACAAAATGCTGGCAGAGTTGAGCTCACCCATGAAGTTCCTAATCGTCTCTTATAAAACCCCCAGCCCACCCTGATTCTGGGCAGTGGGCTTTTATAGATAACACCTATTGCAGAGGTTGTTATATGGGGCGTACACGCGGGTGGTTCTACGTCTTTGATCTCCGCTATGTGTGCTTTGTTATACCTCCAATGAAAGAATTCATTATTTGTAAGATCGCTCCTTCATCTTTATATATGTTTCCCATGCGGCCCTTTATGGCCATTATTTCACTAATGTAGTAAACGGACACACATGCACTTCAGGCTGCCCAATTACACACCTTGAATGCATTAGGGAAATGTTTTGTGTTGTGTTTGTAGAGGCAACCGGCTGTGTAAAGGTTACCTGCGCTTTCTAGCATGATTCGAGGAGGTTCTACTATCTCGGTTTAACTCAGTTCAGCGTGTAATAAATTCTTTGCCTTGCAGAAGTCAATAAACAATGAAATTGTTCACGTTTAGGAGTGCAAGGGAGAAAAACACCACAGTAAAAATAGCGCAAATGTTTTGTTTTATTTTTTGTACCTGGTGGAAGTGTTTAACTTTTTTTTATTTTTTTTATGTTTTTGTTTCTTGATATCCACCATTTTCAAGGCTAATTAACTTTTTGAATATCATAGAAGTATTATTAATCCACAGAAACAAAAATAATGTTGTATTTTCCTTATATCACAATAAATAATAAATTACAGTAATGTGTAAATAAAAGTAATTGTTTAGAATCCAGAAGAAATTTTCAGTGTTTGGTTGTTAGGGTGTGGACCATAGACTGTAAAAAAATATGGACGTAGTGTCCGTGACGTCACCCGTAGATTTCTGAACAGCAGTTTTGAGGCGAAAATGAGGCCGCTGCCATCTTAGCTGAGCGTCACCGCACGTCACTCCCGGATAACTGAAAGTGGGCAAAGAGGCGGGACGTAGTTGAACTGAGGTGCCATGGTTACTGAAACCACGCCGCCTAGCTCGACTTGACCATGTTAGCAGGCAAAAGCAGATACTATCTAAAATATTAATATTCTAATGATATAACTTATCTTTATTAGTTAATAAAGATAAGTTATATCATTAGAAAGTTCTAAAGGTTTACTGTCAATCTACGGCGTCTTTTTTATGATATGCTCCAGCACCAGTAATTGAAATTTGTGTCAGGTTTGCAAATGACAACACGAAAAATCAAACGGGACTTCATACCTTTAAAATGAAATAGTGATTGCGAAATGAATCCAATCCATTGCACTTGGGTAAAATGTCAATGAGTGTCCATTGAAAAACAAACAAAAAAAACAGTACTTTTTGTCCACAAAAGCGTTAAATCCATGAAATATTAATATATTATCCATTGTTTGCATCACATTTCTTCTGAATGATCTCCTCTCCATCATTGTTCTTCAAGAAATTATGCAACCTGAGCAACGTTTATGTTGTAAAACTGTATATGATCATATATCTCACAAAAAAAATGAGCCCGCATCCAAAATGCAGCAGTTTTAGTTATAATATCCAAGCAGTGCTAAAGTATAGTAAATCTCACGAACAAAACTTTTAGCCAATGCCACGACGATCCCCGAATGCGTGCACATCTACACAGACGCATATCTGTATCGACCATTAACGCAGCAAACCATATTATTTTATAATTGTATAAAATATTCCCGAAAAAAGCACAAACAGGTCAGAGATGCCAAATTCAGCAGCTGGAATTAGCTGAGGTGACGGCTCACAGTAGCGCGATCCACCTGTCACTCAAGTGACCACGCCCTTAATTATGCAGAACTTTAAGGCTTGATATAATTTAAACAGATGAGTTATAAAAAAAAAAATCACCCCCCTCAGAGTTGTCATGAAGGGCAACATTAGCAGTATAGACCAAAACCACAATTTGTACCTGTAAACATGTTTTTTTCTGCTGTAAAATTGACCATTTTAACATGGGACTCAATGAGATTCTGCTCTCTTTTTAGCGGCCAGTTGATGAATTGCAGTATTCCTATTGAAATACAGACATTTCAATAGGAATACACATGATTAGGAATTTCGCATGAGGGCAAAAGATTTCCCCATTCACATTTTGCATCAGGTTTAGTAGGTGAGGTGAATTTGTTTTGACCAACAAAAAGTTGCTTGGTTTGAAAGTGATTTCTGTGTGAGCTGTGCTTTATACATCACTACACTATTGACAATAGACAACGGGCATTTATTGCTATGAATCATTGCTATATGGTTTCTCTTACTGGCCTAAATTTAAAAGCTAAAAGTCGCTATATGATATTCCATTCCCTAGAATTTTCAATGTGAGTCTAAAATATATATTTTACACATTGTATTGTTCATTTTATCATAAGTGTGAATGCTTTAAAAAGTAACAGCACAACTCTTCTCAGCAAAACACACAATTTAAAGGGACAGTTCACCCAAAAACTAAGATTTTGTCAAATTTTGTCAACAGCCTCATGTTGTTCCAAACCTGTATGAGTTTTTTTCTTCTGTTGAACAAAAAGGATGATATTTTAAAGAATGTTTATAACCAGACAGTTGACTGCAGCCATTGCTTTTAACAGCTTTTTTCCCACTTTGGAAGAAAATGGCTACTGTCAACTGTCTGATCACCAACATTCTGTAAAATATCTTTTTTTGTGTGTGTTCAACAGAAGAAAGAAACATATACAGTTTTGGAACAACTTGAGGCTGAGTAAGTGATGACAACATTTCCATTTTAGGGTGAACTATCCCTTTAAGTTACCAGTCATGTCTGTAGCATGTGTGGAACGAGTTACGTACAGTATGAGTTACATACCCAGTACTTATGGTTAGGGGTTTGCTCAACCATGAGTTCCCAGCAGAATATACCCTGAATTCAGACACCTCTCATGACACATAAGTTAGTTCCTCTTCTCATCTCCCACAAGGGCAAGACCACTGATAAACTCATCTAGCATTAAACCACAAAGAACTGGAATAATCTGGTTCCAACTGCTTGCAGATGAAGAACAGTCATACACGCACAGAGACAGATATCTGAGGCCAATATAAACCGGTGCCCATCACCACAGTCCCGACTAACCTAGTAACAACCAGGTTGTGGGGCACAGAGTGTGAAATTAATAATAAAAGAGAAACCCCAGAGAAGTAAAGCAGAGGCTATCCAAGGAGCAGAAGGAGAAACAGAAGAAGTTCAGGCTCTATATGATCATGTGACTGACAGAAAATGAGAGAGGCGATCTTGACATTGTGTTTTCTAGAGCAGAATAAATGGGATTAACAGCACTGGTGTGTTGATAGATCCACAGATGCTCTAGTGTATTGGAATTTCATTGTGCCATTTTTCATATTACGAAGAGTGAGTGTCTGGCATCTGCCAAAGCATATAGCCATTAACACTATTTCAGAAATCTATAAATGGCATTCAACAATGAAGTTTTCGTTAAAGATGAAGTGTGTAAAGCCTGCACAAGTTTAAGGACACTCCCTCTGCCTGCCATTGGTCAGCCAAACAGGCATCAACGCCTCAAAATCATGCCATTGATTGAATCTTTGTTGCTATGCTGGTCGGGATTCTCAAACAACCAGAGCAATGTTTGGAAACCACCACAGTGTTTACACTTTTCTGGGACAATCAACCTATGAATGATTTACTTATAGATTACCTGGGACAGGAGAAAGTATTTTAACATAGAAAAAAACACACATTTCACCTTTAATTACGTTTTTTGTTTAAATAACTATAGTTTAAAGTTGAAGTGCTATTCACACTATGTGGATATTTTCAGATTTTAATACAAAATCTCTACGAACTTCTTCACAACTAGTCTGAAATTAAAAATTAAGTTGAAGTTGATTTTTTAAAGGTGCCCTAGAATGTTTTTTTCACAAGATGTAATATAAGTCTAAGGTGTCCCCTGAATATGTCTGTGAAGTTTCAGCTCAAAATACCTCATAGATTTTTTTAAATTATTTTTTTAACTGCCTATTTTGGGGCATCATTAAATATGCACCGATTCAGGCTGCGGCCCTTTTAAATCCTATAATACAGTGCATAAACAAAGTTCACACAGCTAATATAACCCTCAAATGGATCTTTACAAAATGTTCGTCATGCATGCTGCATGCATGCGTCGGATCATGTGAGTATAGTATTTATTTGGATGTTTACATTTGATTCTGAATGAGTTTGAGGCTGTGCTTCGTGGCTAAAGCTAACATTACACACTGTTGGAGAGATTTATAAAAAATGAAGATGTGTTTATGCATTATACAGACTGCAAGTGTTTAAAAATGAAAATAGAGACGGCTCCGTGAATACAGTAATAAACGATAGTAACTTTAACCACATTTAACAGTACATTAGCAACATGCTAACAAAACATTTACAAATATCACTAAAAATATCATGTAATCATGGATCATGTCAGTTATCATCACTCCATCTGCCATTTTTCGCTGTTGTCCTTGCTTGCTTACCTAGTCTGATGATTCAGCTGTGCACAGATCCAGACGTTAATACTGGCTGCCCTTGTGTAATGCCTTGAACATGGGCTGGCATATGCAAATATTGGGGGCGTGCATATTAATGATCCCGACTGTTACGTAACAGTTGGTGTTATTTTGAGATTCGCCTGTTCTTCGGAGATTTACATAAAAAGGAGGAAACAATGGTGTTTGAGACTCACTGTATGTCATTTCCAACTCTTGTTATTCAACTATGCCGAGATAAATTCAATTTTCAATTCTAGGACACCTTTAATTGTTTGGTCTGGCCAATTTAAATCAGGTATTTTTGATGACATTTTTAATTATAACCAAAATAGTGATAGATGATAAAAATGGTGAAAAATTAAATAAAAATAATCAAAATTACAACAACAAAAAAAGTAAAAAAAAAAATGATATATTAAAAAAAAAGGATATCAGACTTATCAGACAGAACCCCTAAAAGGACATGGTGATGGAAAAAAAATGAGATGGGAGGAAAAACTATTTTCGCTCTAGCAAAATATTTGCATTCGTCCATTAAAGCACTGAAATATAATTTTTCCTCCCACCTCATATTATTTCCATCACAAAGGTTTAGCGAATGAATGCAAAAGTTTTACAAGAAACATAAAAGTATAATATAAATATAATTTTTCCATGTCCCTTTAAGGACTCTGTAATTTTATGCTTTTGTGTTGTTTAGTCACACCAGACTTTATTGTGAACAGACCTTTGCACTGTGTGCTTTTAACTCACCCTGTCCATTTGAGTAGTAGATCCACCTCTCCTTGGTCTGCGCTGGAGACCTAGGCTTCTTGTGGATGGCTTTCTCCATAATGCTGCTGGGATCCTGTCTTGGACCCTTCTTCAGCACCCGTGAACTGCGCTTTACGCTGCATACCACGATCACTATCAGCACCAGCAGAAGCAGCAGGACTATCATCCAAGGCAGGTGCTCATTGATGTCAAAGTGCTTGTGCGTGCTAGGCCTCGGCGCACCCCTGCGGATAGGCCGATAACCCAAACCTTGGGCCTTGCCCTCAGACAGAGTCTCCACAGCCTGTTGGTTGGCAAGCTGGGGGTCTCGTGATAAGGAGATCTTGTGTTGCGATTTAGGAAGGTCCTGAGTTGCAGCGATTAAGAGTCCTCCATCCTCATCACTAGTCTTGGAGGAAGCTATGGTTGTGGGAATGTCTTCAGAGCCAAGGGCCGCATCTGTGCTACTGAGGACCGGCTCGGCTACATCCTGAATCTCCGCAGCTGGTAAAACTGGAGTACTTGCTGTGCGCAGAGTGGGTCATTTAATAGCAGAAAAAAACAGAGAGAGAGAATTAAATACAGATGTAAAGATGAGCTTAACCTAGACAACAAAGCAGAAGGGAGGGAATCTAAAGCTCTAATCCAGCATCAAGCTGGCATGTGTAAACAGCAAAGTGGAGCTGTGCTGCTCAGCCAACATAATCTCACATGGATTTCTCATCTTAACTGCTCAGATCTGACCCTAAAAACTAAAGTCAACGCAAACTGAGAAATCAGAAAATTAGGGGGGTCAATACTACTGTTTCAGTGGTGTATATATATCCATACAGGTCTAAAAAGAGTCATCTAAAGAAACCCAGTGCTGAGGTGGACACCTTATATTCACATCGCATACAACCACTGTTGTATTTAAACACCAATTTAGGGAGGTTGATGAAAGGGTTGAGCAATCATGTTGAACAGAGGAAGCTGTTAGTAACAACAGAACCAGTGGATGAAAGCACTTGTACAACAAACCACTATCTATCTATCTATGTATCTATCTATCTATTAGGGCTGGGCAAAAAAAAAGATTTTTTGATTAATACGATATCGATTTTCAAAAGCCACGTATCAATTTTTTCTGTATTTATTTCCGCAAACACTGAACATAATATCTGATTGACGTTAAACGTATGCTGCGTTCACGCCAGCTCGTATTTACCGGAATCTTGAGATGATAACACGTGACATTGTATTCGGAGCAGCTCACGTTTTGAACTTGGAATTATGCGTGTCTATGGCACCACTATCAACGCCTAAATGAATCTACAGTGGCCAGGTGGTACAGCAGTCACATGGTACACCTGAGAGCTTTCAGAAAACACCCAGTTTACAAGCTGTAATTATGAGCTCTACGAGGACGTGAATGCTTTTTACAAGCTAGAATCTCGTAACTACAGGAATTACAAGGTGGCGTGAACGCACCTTTATTACTAGTCTTCTCCACTAGATGTCATCCTCTTATATACCTTGCATGATTTTACAGCCGGGCCGGTGTCATTCATTTAGTGCTGAACATGGCGGATGCAGCTGTGCCTTTCTGTTTAACTTTCGGTTACGGTGTCATTATTGTATGTATCAGTGCATTAGTTTTAAAGTGACAGCCACCTAAAATTCCACAAGCTGTCTGTGTTTTAATGTTAATCAATCTAAAGAGAAAATCACTCCGATCTTGTGTTTTTGTAAGTTTTAATGAATAATGTTTATATTAGTAGTTTTAGCTGTGGTCTCAAATGGAATCAAGAATTGTTCAATTTCACTGGTATCTAAAATATTGGGTGTCATAACCTTATTTATTACAATATAGGCAGGCTATTCATGGTTCAAAAACAATAACTATTTTATTCATTTATTATTTCTTTGTGGTCGGGCCAGTGAAAAATTATTGAATTTATTGAAAAAAAAAATAAAAAAATTGAGAATCGAATCTGAAAATTGAATCGAGAATCGAAATTGAATCGAATGGAGACCTTGAAAATCAAAATCGAATCGGGACTTCTGAATCAATACCCAGCCCTACTATCTATCTATCTAGCTAAACACACTCTAATCAGTAAGAAATAGCTCTACATTGAGCTTTTTCACTCTCACCTCTATATGCTGACTCAGTGCTGGAAACCGTGGAAACGGAAGCATCTCCAAGTAGGACATAGGCTGAACTCACTGGAGTTGGGCCACACACACTATCTTTCTCCTTGGTGCCTTTAATTAGCAGCATTAAGCCCAAAGACAGGCAATCTGTATGTGCTTTGCACCTCAGAGCATCTGATGCCACGTCTGAGAAGGTGCCATGCGGACATTGCTTGCAGCGCACATCCTCTGTTTCACTTCCTCGCTTTCGGACACCCCACCCCGCTTGACATAATGAGTGGCGCTGACACTTTCCACCCTGGGAGAAGCTACCTGGCGGACACATGCACAACCGATCGGTGGTGGACGTGCAGGGAGTTTTCTCGACAAAAGGGGCTTGGCAGCGTCTCTGACAGCGGTGACATTGCTGAACACCGTTCTCACCCCGGGTGAAGGTGCCGTCCGGACAGGGGCTGCATTCCCGTACGCTGGCCTCTGTGCAGTGGGAGGACACGTAGGTGCCCGCCGGACACTTGTCGCACACCAGCTTGTTACCAGTGGCGGGGTCGATGTGGTGGTAGTGTCGAGAAGACAAAGGCTTCTCTGTGGTTGGGCTGGGGGTCAGTGTGTGGGTTAAGACGTCACCGACCAGCAGAAGCTAACAACAATGAAAGAACAAGAAAAAGACTGTTATGCAATGACAATACAAACAATCATAACACACAATAATGTCTAATTAGCATGAATGACCACTGTGTCATCGGTTTGTACTATAAAAAGAGTCAACAATACAGTATAATGATAAATAATTTGTGTTCCGAAGATGAAAGTCTTACGGGGTGTGGAATGACATGAGGATGAGTAATTAATGACAGAATTTTCATTTTTGGGTGAACTAACCCTTTAAGAAAATGTACCAACAGTCGTTTAAAGTTGTGATGAAACAGAAGCTAGCGAAGTCTGAGTGAAACGGATTATTGTAAAAAATGTAGAATGGGAACTTGGTTCTGTCCATCAGTTGTTGATTGGATGGACGCAGATCTGATTGCGTAGTTTGGTAGTATCAATAAAAGTAAAGAGTGTGCAAATCGTTTTCTTTGAAATTACACAAAGAAAACAATATTTAAAATTGTTAATCATCTCCACTGTACTTCATATGGTCTTAATGAAATAAGGCACTAAGTAAATATGTAAGTAAATAGATAAATAAATAAATTAGACACTATATTTGGCTACACCCGGGGGTTAAATTGGGCCGGGGCCGTCCGGGGCTGAGCCCCGGCACATAGGCTTATCAGGGCTAGACATTAACGCTTAATTTTTTGAAGGGGCAAGAGAAAGGGTGCACACTGCCAGCATCTAGAATGATTTTGATCTGCTTTTTAGTGTTCATAGCAGAGGGCTCTGTCAACTTATTTTTACAGTTTGTCAATTGTTAAGATTTTGTAGGCTTTGCATATACATGTGCACTCCTCGAAAGCCTGAAAACACAGAGCCCCCCCGACATAACAAATCCCAATTTAACCCCTGGCTACACCATTTGTAAAGACCCATTTAATTCATGCAATGGGCGAAGTATACTTTGGGCTTCATGCATTTTTCTTTGGACCAATGATAAGCTCCTTTCAATTCACTTGTGATATGGGAAAATTTTCAAAATGCCGTACGCATACTGCGCAAGTCGACAGGACAGGGCAACAAACTGAAGCTCCTCTTCTCTTATATCGACATCCTCCAACATTTCTCTTTAAAATTTCTCATTTTAGAATTCTAATTCATGACCGGTGTTTTGTTTCTCTCTATTCTCTGCGCTTCTGTGTTCATCATGCGTTGAGTTCACTCATCATACTCAGAGTTCACTCTTCCGCCGCAAATCTATGTGTACGGCCGTCTGCCGGAAGCTACTTATTTCACTTTATAAAGTTTTATATATGGATATTTTTCTTACAAAAACCCATCGCTTCGTTTCAGAAGGCCTTTATTAAAGGTGCTAAAGAGGATGTTTTGCTTTATACATTTTTGCAATATTACTTGAAACTGTCTTTACTAACTGATAAAAGACTATTTATTAGGTGCACTGAAAGTAATAATATTAATATACATAATCTGTGCACGAGGTAGGGCCTTAAAAACATCAGCCAATCGTTTACGCGATTGGCCCTCTGGCTTGTCAATCACTGCCGTGACGTTCCTTGTGAGAGACGAGCGCGGCTGCGCTCTCCAGTAACTTTCCACATTCCACAGGTGCCGCACGCAATGTTTTTATCAGGAGACAGGAGTAACAACTGCAGATTATGAGTTACCTGCGGTGAGTCCGACATAATGAATCCAAAAAACACGACACAGCGAATGCCGGTGGTAAACACTCGTGTTCCAATACTCGTGCATGAGTTTTGGGAGGCGTTCCTTTGAAATGAGTTGTGAAGGAGGGGGGCTGTTCTTACGCATGCGCTCATTTCAAAAACTCAGTAACAGTCTTTGGATTCTCAGTCGATGAAAAAATCCTCTCTATCACCTTTAACCCCCTGGAGCCGTATGAATTATTTTTTGTGATGGATGGATGCATTTATTTATGGGCTTCAAAAAATGTCTCTCCGTTCATTACTGTTATAAATCTTCGGAGAGCCAAGATATATTTAAATATTTCTCAGATTGTGTTCGTCAGAATTTAGAAGTGAATGCAGTGAAAAACACTAATGTGCACTGTCCCGAATGGGTGGGGAGTTTTGCTTTTGTTGAGTTTGTCTTTCTTTTCTTTTTTTTCCAACTGAAGTTTGTAAAAGAAATAATTATTACAATTGTCTTAATGTGTGTATTTACTGTTAAAAGTTAATTGATAAAACAACAGTATGCAAAAAACAATTGTCCATTGGGCTTATATTGGGCTTATAAGAAAGACATTATTGACTGATTGTATCAAAAAAGGGAAAAATCACCATAACAATTAACTATACCTTTTAGGTAATGAGCATTTCGAAAAATCTTTATTGATGATATTGACGAACTTTATATTGTGACATCAAAATGCAGTGGCACTGGATCAACGTTCATGTTATCCTCAGTCTGTTATGTGAGCAGAAATGTAAGCAAGTCATATTTCCTCTCTAAAACACTGACATTGTAAAGTCTGCATAACATTTACACAGTCTGCAACAAATCACTCATGCAAAAACACTTTAACAACATTGAACCCTGGAATGTGTTGACAGCACTCTCACAGCCCGGTGACCTTCAAAATAACTTTTAATGACAAGAAGCCTGTAAACACAGCCGCTCTTAAGTTACTTCAGCTTGAGCGTGCCCCATTGAAAGACAAATTCCGATCATAACGGTCCCCCTCTTTCATCCGGCACATCCAGCAAAGCTGACTGCACAGCATGTGAACCGCACCTAATATTCTTTATGATGCTAGCCCACGTTTTAATTTCGCACCTAAATAGGGCTTTGGCCACGACAGGCATCTTGGGCTCAGTACAAAAGTCGTCACCAAAAAATATGATGCTGGAAAGCGTGAATATCCAGCACACAAGGGCCTCGCTGCATCATCAGTTTCTAAACACAAAGTTCTATTAACTGCTGATCATGAATCCCCTGGAGTTTTATTACAGTTCCTCAACAACAGACCGCACAGAAGAAGTATAAAAGTGCAGAAGACTAATTTCCTTGCTAATACGGGGAGGGCTGAATCAAAACAAACATGACATTAATATTCTCCAGCCAACACATACTGACATCGCTGGGAACTGCAGGACGATGCCAGACCGCTTGGGTTCGGATACACGTGTTGCTCTTCGTGAGGTGATGGGGATTGTTTCAGGAGGACAGACTGAACATGAATAGCGATTAGACAAAGCTGTGCTTTCCCAGCGGCCTTAGCTCTAGAAGAGGGCCAGCAGTGAGCTAACAGACAAGGGTCTGAAGTAGGCCAGCGAGGGGGACAACTTCACTGCTGACAGGACAATGTCTGTTCGCTGAGTGTGCTACTAAGACAAAGAATGAGTACACTGTTGCCACACAAGTTCACAAGTTCTTTTAATGGGCTCTGGAAAGAGGAACATTCAACATAAGATAAGAGGAACACTTTTTCACGCACTCTTGCTTTCGATAACCACAAGACATGATGTACAAAACAGAAAGACATGTTACAACTCCACCTTTTCATCCCAGCCAAAAACTGAGTCTGGGTTAAAAGGGCACTTGTATGAAACCTAATATACATTCTTGGGCATTTTATGAAAGCTTATATATAGACAGACGACTAATGATTTATTACGTGAGAGCGTATTCACATTCTCGGTCCATGTCTGTGTAATGTCTCGACTTTGGAAAAATATGGAGTACTGGCACCAATTCAAAACTAATCCTTTTAGAGCTGTGACTGTCAAAGTGTCACTTTAAAAGACACCAGAATATCTCTTATATGAATATGAGGCACTCATATACAAAAGAATAAGTGCTAAAGCATTCATATTATTGCCCATAAAGGCTTCTTAAACTCACTTGAGAGTAAGACTTACTCTTCTCTTTTGCTTATCAGAAAACTGATATTAACCATAAGGCCTACTGTATCATATTTGATATGTGAAATTCTAAGGCCTGTGAAGACTATTATTAAAAACCTGTTGTAATATACACAATCTAATACATGCCTCCTGCCTTTTGATTAAAAGTTTGGGTATTTTTTTTTTAAGTAAAAGGCCTTTTATGATAATTGTCATAATAATACATGTCTTTTTAATATTTCGTGATTTTTCCATTATATATTTTGCCCCCACAATAAATTTGAGCTCTAAGCATTTAAATATCATATATATGATATCTTAAAATGACATATTATTGGGAGATATAGAATGACAACTGATATTTTGTTATGTTAGTAGTCTGTTATACAGTTATAACAAAAACCTCATTGATTTACATTAGTGATCAGAATTTCATCTCACTTTTGATCATATAAATATAAGAAACTGCAGCAAATTACATAATTTTGCTCAGTTTGGACCTCTGAATAATACTGAGGTGTTTTTTTCTCTTCAGGTGTGACTCCGTATTTTCATTATATCATACTATATGAGGCATAAAAGCCTGAAATCTTAAATATGATACAAAATATAAATTAAATACATTAATTTTTTTTTATTTTGTCTAAAAGTTCAATAAATTCCAAAAAAAAAAAAAAAAAGATTTTTCTGATTATAATTTTATATGTCCAGATTTACAAGCTTAAAAACAGTAGTTTACAGCTTGCAATGCTTGATTGTTGACTCTATGAGCTATCTATGATGATTCTGAATGAATAACCTCTGAGTAAATAGTCTTGGCGTTTCACTGATTTCATGAGCTTGCAATCTGTGTGTATAGACCTTACATAACTTAACAATTATTTATAATTACTGAGTAATCAATGATGAACTAAATACTAAAGATACGTGAGGAGAGTAAATGTAAAAGTGTAATCTGTGATCACCATGTGGATCAGTGAATTTGGCTATGGATGGACTTCAGGGATAGAGTTTGTGACAAGATAACATAGGGTGTAAATCTACAAGAACAGACACAGGGACAGATGTGATATCATAGGGACTCCATGTGCCAGAGGGCACCTGTTACACCTCCGACACATCTTAACTGAAGACTGCAGAACAAAAACAAACACTCCCTGTCTGGAGGCATGAATGAGCGAGGAATATTCCTGCAAATGTCAGGACACCTGCCAAACACATTGCATCATGTGCGTCAATGCCAATAAACAAATTTTCAAGGGCGCGTGGATGATTCAAACTGACAGAGAAAACTGCTAATCCTTCCAGCGTTGTGAGGCTAATAATTTATATCGGCCCGCATTGGTATCAAACAACTAAATCCAATTTTTGAAAACTGAGCTGCATTAAGGGATTTAATGGTCTCCTGATAAAGACTTGCTAATGGATGAGCCATTCTGATGTGATATACCAAATTAACCTCAACTGACTCCATACTGCATGGGGATATTAAGTCATGTAAATGTTTACAATACATTAGGCATATTAAGTCATGTCAGGGTATCTTCAAAACAATAAAGCTATTGTCTATGAAACAATGACATAAGTCAAGAAAATGTGTTTAAAATCATAACTGGTATACATAAAATATACAATATCAGATAAACGACATCAAAATCATGACTTATAGGGATGTTAAGTCATGTAGATCTCTTTAAATAATAAATAATATTAAGCCAATATCAACAAAACAAAGGGATATTAAATGACTGTATTTGAAATGATAACTAGGTAGGGATATTAAGTAATGCAAATGTCTGTAAAATTATATATATAGGAATATTAAGTCATAAAAACAAATCTAAATGCTCTTAAAATGATGTATACTCAAGCACAAAATGCATACTTGCCATTTTAATATCTCCTAAAATAGGTCAAGCAGTGTCCCTAATTTAACCTTTAAAATTCCACATTTGTTAGAATTGTTTAAGCTTTTTTTTTTTTTTTTTTTTTTTTTTAAATATTGAGTAATGTAGGGAAAAAACATGAAAACTGTCCCTCAAACAATAGGCTACAATGACAATCTTTGCCATCCATCTATTTATCTATCTTAAACTGTGTCTTAAACCTAGGTGCGCCACAGAAACAATTAACATTTCTAAAAGGAAAATAACTGATTTATTATTCTGTTTTCATCTTTTGTTTTAGGCTCCATCCTCACTAGTATACACTAAGTGCGACACCGAGTACATCTACTGTCCCTTTAAATCGAACAAAAGCCAGAATATTCGAGAGGACAAGAGAAGCATAATGCGAAAACAAATGTATCCCTGACTTACCATCAGCGACCAAGTCATAGACATTTTCCCAGGCATTGTCCCAATGGAATCACTCTTGTTTAAATATGCCCAGGTCCACATCTGTTACTTTTCGGCTTCATAGGTGGAGCATCAGCATCTCCGCATCAACAGGACACCCACATTGTTGTGAGGTATTGTCCCTTTGCTGGGTTATTCCCTCAGTGCACAAATTTCGTCCACTGACGCCTTTTTATAGTCTGTTGCCCGGAGTGTACGGGTTTCAAGTAGTAGGGGATAAGCGCTTCGTTTTGGAAGAAGAACGCTATAATTCCCATAGCGATGATGGATGGATCTGTGGACTGAAGTCTGGCTGCTGTTTGTCCAGGTTACGGATTCGCCTGTGCCGCAAAGACGGGCTGCGGATGATGGGCGGGTACTGGCGACACACGTCACAACCGAAACTAGCCACTGGCTGCTTGGCAGAGGCGCACGCCGTATCACAGGGCTGATCCGAGACGGTTTCCGGGAAGATACTGGGGGTGTTGTAGTGTAAAGTGTACAGTAGTGTACCCTACAGGGCATTAGCCTAAAAAATATTATGACTAAAGGTGTTACACAGGTGTACACAAAGATGGCTAATTATTATCGTTTTGACACACATTACATTGTGGCAAATCATTACAGTAAACTGGACAAAGTGACTTTATAAGTTAACCTATATCCTATCGGTCAACAGTTTGGAATATTTTTTTTGTAATGTTTTGTAAGAAGTACCTTATGCTCACCTTTTAAGCTATATGTATTTGATCAAAAATACAGTAAAAATAGTTATATTGTGAAATATTATTACAGTTTAAAATAAATGTTTTTTTCATTTGAATATATTTTAAAATGTATTTTACTCATGTGATGCAAATCTGAATTTTTTTGCAGCCATTACTTTCTTACTTTATGCTGATTTGGTGCTCAGTTATTAATAATAAGTCCTCCTTATTATTATTATGTGTTTTGAAAAATATTAATGAAACAGCTTATAATATTTTGTGGAAACTGTGAAACAAATTTTTAAGATTCTTTGATTAATAAAAAGTTCAAGAGAACAGCATTTATTTGAAATATAAATTTTTTGTAACATTATAAATGTATCGACTGTCACTTTTAATCAGTTTATAAGGTCCTTGCTAAATAAAAATATTAATTTATTTTTTAAAAAAAATGTTTTTTTAAATGGTGGTGTATCATGGTTTCCACAAAAAAATATTAAAGGTCCCGTTTTTCGTGGTTTTTTGTAGCTTTGATTGTGTTTATAGTGTGCAATATAACATGTGTTCATGTTTCGCGTGTAAAAAAACACAGTATTTTTCACATAATTTACTTATCTGTATACCGCTGTTTCCACTGTCATAAAAACGGGCTGATGACTTCCTTGTTCTATGAAGTCCCTCCTTCAGAAATACGTAACGAGTTCTGATTGTGCCAGCGGTTCCTGTGTTGTGATTCGACAGCAGCTTAGCGCATCTTGCCCGGAAAGGTCACGCCTCTTACCATAACGTGGAGATGCACGCGCTCAGTGTTATTGTAAACATGTCTTTAATTTTAGCCTATCAATTTGAGCCGGAATCAGACCCGGTGATTGGACTGCGGGATGAAAATAACAGCGTTTCGACGACATGGCGACAAACACACTCTACAAACGCAACTCTTGTGTATTCCTGTGGGCGGAGGTTAGTCAAAAAACTGTTTTAGTGACGTCATTAAAGAAGGAAGTAGAGGGATGTAGTCCAAACTGGCCGTTAGATGTAGGCGACTTCTGTTAAATAAAATATCTCGCTTGGCATTGAACTTTGAGCTTTAAAATTTTACAGATTTTATTTATACTCTAACAACAACATTACACACTAACTAAAGTTTGAAACATGGGATCACGAAGAACGGGACCTTTAAGCAGCACAACTGTTTTCAATATTGATAACAATAAGAAATGTTTCTTGAGCAGCAAATCAGCATATTAGAATGATTTCTGAAGGATCATGTGACACTGAAGACTGGAGCAATAATGAAAATTCAACTTTAAATCACAGGAATAAATATATATATATATACACTGCCCGGCCAAAAAAAAAACAAAAAAAAAAAAGTCGCTGTTTGGATTTTAATAGGCAAATACTTAAGAGTCTATGGATGGATCATTATTACAGTGACACACTCCATCTTTAAAGGTTAAAAGAACCGTTGCCCAACATATAACATTGCTAGAAATATAATAATCGCTGTAATAATGATCCATTCATAGATTCTTAAGTATTTGCCTATTAAAGCGTATAACATATAACATATAACACAATTACACACATATACAAACAATTTAAAAACACATCTAGAATTATTATTAATAATAATTTTTAAAAAAATCAATAAAATAATCATAATAAATTACAAGTTAAAATATAACTATAAACTATACATACATATGAATGGATGTACTATGGATGTTTCTGTGTATGCCCGTGGCTACACTGTCCAGTCTCATTTGCATTACTGTTTGAAAGAAAGCACCACATCCAAACAGTCATTGTCAGGCCTCAGATATATGCAACAGAATGCTCTTCTGTGTCACTGGCACAAAAACAGGAGATCATCATTTCCAATGTGTCTCAGACAGGCAGAGCTCAGAGGCCACTGGCAGATGAAGAGCACACCATCTGGCACAGGCCTACACGTGCATCTGAGAGCTAAAAGGATGAAATGGGGAAATGCTCTCACGTGCCACACAGTTTCTGCCTCAGGAAATCACTCTAAGTGGGTTGACTCAGATGATAGGGTAAGAGAAAAGCCTCGGTCTGCCTAACATTTGTGCATCCATGCTGAAATGTGCAACAATATGGCTATTTGTGCAACACACCACCTAGTACTTTAAACAAACAATATTCCACCAGCACTGTGGACTTAAAGCTCTTCAGTTTTATAAACACATAGAATTATTTATGTGTGCTGATGTGAGATTGTTTGTTACTCAGCATACTGTATGCTGCAGAATGTAAAGGGATGTAAAGAGAGCATCTGTAGTTCAAGAATTCACAGATATGTCTAAAATGTTTGCATGTCAGTAATTAATAATTAGAACTGCTATACTCAAAATGGCTTTAATATTATATGTAAATACTTTATTAATTATTATATTATATTATAAAACAAACCCCAATTTTATTGTTTATATCAGAATACAAAAATGTGATTAAGTTGAATATATATTGTTGCATAAAAAGGGTCTGATGTACCTTCATGTTTTCCACTCATATGCAAATGTATAAACTTTTTAGCATAAAAAAATCTTATGTATTCAATTTGAGGCTTTGTGGTGCAAAAGCATCATGAAAATAACATTATAATAATTATGACCTGCCTGGTGTACGAATAATTTTTGTACTCTGATCTGCATGTACATTCAACAATCAATGAAGATCAATAAAGAGTTTGCTTTATATTCTGACACATACCACCATTTGATTTCATGTGGCAAAAAATTAATTTAAAGTCATACGGAGAACAGTAAATAAATTAAAGAAAAGTAAAAGAAAATAGTGTCATTCCACCTTGTCTTACTTTTGTAGATTGTTCATATTCTGCCCTCTGCTGGCAAAGAAAATATAAAAAAAATGCAGTTTTGAGGACATGAACTTTATTTGATCTCACATAAAAAGCAATTTCTATAAATGATGATGAATTTAAGGGAGGTCTAAAACTATGACTAGGTTTCCTCAGTTGGTACTAAGGCAGTTTAAAGTGAATGTTTAGTTAGTATATAGATTATAGATGGTATAAAAGGAGGCAACGTCTGTTTGTGCAAGTCTACGCAATTGCTTGAAGTGCCCAGCAGGGAGAGACAAAAACCGCAATAATATATTCAAATAAATGCTACCTATACTTCACATGTCTATATTAAGGTAAAATAACAAAATACAGAAACCATTTGGTTATTTATTAAGGACCATTTGCACTTGGAATGCTGATAGTAGTTCTGAACTGTGTTTACGAGGGGATAAAAGAGACACTTATAAATCTACAATTTTTGCTTCGGAACGACCCATAAAGTTTCAATGATGTTTATGTCTAGGGATTAGGGAAGACGCATGGAAAGCATGACTTCATTCTGGAGCTCCATTTCTAGTGGAAACCATTGGACCTTATGACCCCATAGATGGATGTTTATTTTGTAGATGGATGCAAATTGTGGGTTGACGCCATCTTTTGGCTTTTTCTGAACACAGATGTTTTTAAGTGCAAGATATTTTTCCATAACTCTTATATTATTTATAGTATTTTAATTCTCTTTATAACCATCATAACTGTTTTTCTTATAATTAACCAAGATTTGGTGTGAAGCAATCGTATACAGTTCACAGAAATTCATAATTTTCTGAAATGTCATAAACCAGTTCTTGATGACAGAGAGCTTCTAAAAGCCCAACACAAAATTATGTTGTTGTTTTTTTCTTCTTAATTTTTTTGTTAGTTTTCCCATAAATATCCAATCCGAACATGACAGCATAATCTGACCATTTTGCTTTATTGTTGTTTTTTCTTTCATTATTTTATTTTATTATTCCATATGTTTTTACTATAACAACAATAAATTTAGTGCTAACAGTTCCACAGCACAATGTGGTCCATATTAAAATGGATCTTTCCCTTCAATAGAGATTTAGTCTTATTGTGATGCAACTGATCTTTCACAGTAAATTGAATTGTTGTGGTTGTTTTGTAATCATGGACACAAGCAGAGAAGATATCCTTTCAAACCAGCCATAAAAACATAGGGAAGTACATGCTTATGGAAATTGGCTTTGATTGGGGCAATTTCAGTTTACAGTTAGCAGCTTAATAACCAAATTTAATGCAAATAATTCAGCCACAGAGAGACATTCAGCTGAGCGAAGACGAGATTTCCTTTCACCGCCTACGTACTCTGTTGACAAAAATATCACAAGAAAGTGCCTGCAAATGATTGATATTCCCCACCCCCAATGTATTTCCTCATATTTATTTTTGTATTAAAATATTTAAAACATAATAAACTAAAAATATTATTCATATACAATAAAATAGCCTACTATTTTCCACAATGTTTGCTCAACATGATCACGAGTAACCTATATAGGCCTATTCATAATACAATAATAAAGAAGTTATAGTTGTTAAATTTGTATATAGTTAAATCACTGCAAGATTTGCGTGTATTTGAACATTTGTGCTTGAATACTCAATTTACATTAAAATGTCACACTTCAGCCTCTTGTATTCCAGCGAGGAACTCTGACTTCTCGCGGGATCCTCCCGATGAAATATCGCGCAGGCAAATCTAAGAAAGGTGGAGACTTCGGGATAACTTCCTGCACAGTACTCTTAAGAATCATACCTCATAGTTTAACAACAGGCCGACATTTAAACCAAGTCGAATGGATTAATATCGCAAATAAACTCGCTAACAAGCACTTCACCAGCACGATTCCACGCACAAGTAGGATTTACTGCTAGCATTCATCCTGCTAGCTAACATCAGCTACCAGGACGGCAGATTGTACACATCAGATCAAGACGGTCTCGTATCGAAGGACAGTATGGGTGAGTTCAACTCGGTTCTTGTGGATCAGTTACAGTGTCACTCCGCGTTTCAGCTTCAAATGGAACAGCGCGAGCGAGTCACTTAAGCGTCATTTTAAAAGAAGAAACTGTATCCACGTTGAATAAAGGGGGAAAAAAAAACTTGTGATCAGATGAGTATTTGAGGCGCCAGTGTCGCAAACTGGCTAAGCTTGTCCAAACCAGTAAATTCCTTTCGTTTTGCGTCAAGATTAATGACTCCCTGCCCTTCCACTACATTATTATTGTTTACCTTTCGGATGTAAGTGGCATTTACGTTGTTTGATTAGTTTTAAAGCAGTTTGTACTAGTTGCTGTGGCTTAGTTCCAAAGAAGCCCCCTTAAAGGTGTACTTTAATTTTTTTATTAATGAAATTTTTTTATATTCAAATAAGTAAACTGCACTTTTGACAGATCAATTTCAAAGACATACACTTACGTAATATATAAAAAAAAAAAAAAAAAAAATCAAGACCATATCAGTTTTTGAGAAAAATCTCTTTTATTTAATACGAAGCGGGTCGCCCCCTTAAGGGCGCCGTCATGTTTACATCACATGACCTTCTGTGCCATAAATCGAGGTACTACTATTATTAATAACAACAACAACAATAACCAATGTCATTGTGAAGTCCAAAACCACTTGTACAACTAATAAGAATCAGCTATATGCTAACTTAATGATTCCAGTTATTTATGTTGACTGCGGCTTTAATAAGAAGCATCCCCTAGAAGTTAGGTAGGAATTAGGTAAACAAATGTTATAGTGGAAAACGTTAGGTTTGTACCTGTTCTTCACCGTCATGCTCTTTTGCACGACTCTGCTGGTTTGAATAAAGTGCAAATGTTATGAGCTGTCTACAAATCCTCTTTTGAGTGAGGTTCATTTCCATATTTACTCCTCTCTATTTCAGGTTGTTGACACTAATTGAACTCACTGTATTCTCATTAGCAGTTACTTTTATTGTACTATTTAGTGAGGCAGTCAGTGGTGTGTTTGTTTTATTGGCTATGTTCTCTGTCAAAGTAACCAAGCCTTTGGCTTATGCTTGTATTGTTAGTAGCCAAGCGACCTGCACATTCAAAAGTACATTTGTATGACTGGTAAATATGGCTGTTGGTCAAAACTATCTTAGATCTTTCTTTGTCATCCATTTTATAGTCTGAATGATGGGTTTTATGTGAAGTCAGCTCCTGGTATTACACTCTAGGGCAGAGTTTTTGATCTCGAACACAACCTGTTTAGTGTGTACAGAAGCACTGATGTGTACAGGAAGAAGTTCTGAGGAAAATGTTGGGGGTTTTAGATGTTACATTGGGCATAATGGTCATTTGTTTTCCCAGCTGTATGTTAGAGTAAATGTGTGGCTTGGGCTGCCGGGTTCATCTGGCTGGCAGGCAGGTTGCTTTCGTGGCCTTGAGTGCTCCCCCCCCCACCCCCGCCAGTAATTCATCATGTTGTCACAAAGTTATGTAAGCGCAGGATTGGAAACTAAGCTCGTCAGGAAGTATGGAAGTGTGTTAGAGTAATAAGTGTACTTTACACAGGTGTAAGTGGACATCGCTTGGTCATGTCAGGTCTTGACTGCAGACAGTGCAGGCGAAATGAAAATAGGTGGATGTTTCTTACTGATATCTGGTTTCAGATGGGTTCTTTAACACTGATCTGTTCTTCCTCTCGTGGGAATATTGTTCTACAGGTCTTGTGATTTCGTTTTAACAGCTAAAAAACATTTTTAATGTTTTAGAAAAAAAGTATTTTTTGATCACCAAGTTTTCATTTATTTGATAAAAAAATACAGTAAAACAGTTATTGCAAAATATTGTTACAATTTTAACTATCTATTTTGTCTACAACTAACCTAAAATCGATTGTGTGTATTTGTAAGATTTATTTTTTCTTTCAATAAAGAGTTAAAAAGAACAGCATTTGTTTGAAATAGATTTTTTTTGTAACAATGTAGAAGTGTTTACTGTTACTTTTGATCATTTTAATAGGTTACACTTTATTTTAAGGTGATGTAGTTACATTGTACTTACTCAAATAAGTTCTGAGTAATATTAAAGGTGCCCTAGAATTAAATATTGAATTTACCTTGGCATAGTTGAATAACAAGAGTTCAGTACATGGAAAAGACATACACTGAGTTTCAAACTCCATTGTTTCCTCCTCCTTATATAAATCTCATTTGTTTAAAAGACAAATCTCAACATAACACCGACTGTTACGTAACCGTCAGGATCATTAATATGTACGCCCCCCATATTTGCATATGCCAGCTCATGTTCAAGCCATTAGACAAGGGCAGAACGTCTGGATGTGCACAGCAGAATCATCAGACTAGGTAAGCAAGCAAGAACAATAGCAAAAAATGGCAGATGGAGCAATAGTAACTGACATGATCCATGATAACATGATATTTTTAGTGAAATTTGTAAATTGTCTTTCTAAATGTTTCGTTAGCATGTTGCTAATGTACTGTTAAATGTGGTTAAAGTTACCATCGTTTCTTACTGTATTCACGGAGACAAGAGCCGTCGCTATTTTCATTATTAAACACTTGCAGTCTGTATAATTCATAAACACAACTTCATTATCATAAATCATCATAAAACATAAATCTCTCCAACAGTGTGTAATGTTAGCTTTAGCCACAGAGCCTACTATCAAACTCATTCAGAATCAAATGTAAACATCCAAATAAATACAATACTTACATGATTAGACATGCTGCATGATGAACACTTTGTAAATATCCATTTTGAGGGTTATATTAGCTGTGTGAACTGTGTTTATGCTGTTCAAGGCAAGCGCGAGCTCCGGGGGAGGGGGAGCACGAGAATTAAAGGGGCCGCAACCTATATATCGGTGCATAGTTAATGATGCCCCAAAATAGGCAGTTAAAATATGAATAAAAAAAATCTATGGGGTATTTTGAGCTGAAACTTCACAGACACATTCAGGAGACACCTTAGACTTATATTACATCTTTTAAAAAGATGTTCTAGGGCACCTTTAAATAAACTATTTGTATTTACTACAGAGTTACGGATAGTGTTAGGGTTTGGTTTAGGGTCAGTTACTTGTAATTATGCATAATTAACTGTTATTACTATAGAAAGTACATGTTGTAATGTGTAACTACATCACCTTAAAATAAAGTGTTACCTTTTAATGCTTCCTAGCTGAATAGAAGTATTAATTTCTTAAAGTCCCCCTGTAGTCAATAATTTTATCCCTTAAAACTCTTCTTTGATCATGACCAAAATGACATATTTAAATGTTTATTTCCTGTGGAAAAAAAAAATCTTCATGCCTTAAAATAGCTTGAATGTAACTCTACACCCTTGCCTCATTTAATATACACGAATCAATGCAAATTAGCCTCGCCCCCACTTGCTCACGCCAGCTCAGAGATCCACTCAGTCAACTTACTGAGGTAAATGCTGCACAGTGGTATCGCTCTTTACAACATCGGACACATAACGTAATTAATATGATTAGCCTTTTGTTTGACTATGATATCAAACAGCTAATAATGTGTTGCTTATGTTACACAAACCATGTTCCCGTTCTCCATGTCAGAGTCAGATATCCTTAGAAACGCTTTGAATGACTCAAAAGTATACCGGGATAACCTGGCTTCTTTCAAGACTCCCCTGCTAGTTTGCTGTTAATGATATGCTAAAGCCCGCCGGCATGTTGACGTGATTGGTTACAAGGTAGTTTGTGACATCACATATGTGACATATCTTTTTTTCACTGCAGGTTTAAGGAGAAATTACTCAGCAATGGTGTTGACATGAATTTGCACATGGTTTGTCTTAAAATATATTAAATACACCACATAGACATATAAACAATAAAAACCTGATTTTCATTAGGGCTGGGCGATAATATCGCATGCGGTTGTCACGCGCATTTCGTCAGTAAAGCCGGTTTCCTGATTACCGCTAAATCGCCATCACCTGCTTTCAAATGGACACAGCCGTAGTTCACTGACAAGCTACGCAATATTGCGTTCATTATCGAAGGCGATTCATCTACGATAATGAACGTGATATTGCGTAGCTTGTCAGTGATCTACGGCTCTGTCTATTAAATGCCGCTCCATTTGAAAGCAGGTGATGGCGATTTAGCGGTAATCAGGGAACCGGCTTTACTGACGAAAATGCGCGTGACAATCGCATGCGATATATTGCCCAGCCCTAATTTTCATCACAGGGGGACTTTAACAAAAATCTTACTGTTGCAGTTCAGTGAAGAACCGTTATGATCAATTCAGTGAGTGAGTGAATGATTAGTCTGATTTGAACTGATAACATCACATTTAGTTCTACAAGCACTAATTTCTTTTGCCGTGCCACTGTATATTCAGCAGTGGCAATGGAAACACTATCAGAGTCCTTCAGTATGATGTTTTTCCACATTAGTGGAAGAAAGCAGATGGTGAAGAATTGTTAATAATAACCAATGCATTAAAATAATTTTGTTTCAGTATTTTTAGAAAACGAAGTAGAACCAGTTCTAATTAAATTCTCTCCTTGCCTGAGAACCACTGCTCATGACATCATGCAAAAGCCTAAAGCTGAAAATATGTGAAGAATCTCCCGAGCCTCTCCCTACATGCTGACTACTGCACTACTAGTTATTGTGCCAAGTGATTTTATAGAAAGGACTCTGGTTGACATCTGAAGAATGTATAATAATCTTAGATATTACTGTGTTTGACTGACATGTCTTGAGAATCTCATATGTGGTCTCAGACTTTGACTCCCTTGTGTTTTCTTTGTGAACCAAACAAAATTTTTTTGTTTGGAGAAATCAAAAAGTTAGCAGCTTCATGTATGACTTTGAGGAGTAGCAGGCTAGCTTGCAAATGGAGTCAAGATAATTGTCCTTTCAAAAAATAAATAAATGGCTAAATAAAATAACTTGTTTAAGGTCTTGATGGTTGTTGTTGTCATATTCCACACTAGTCAAAAGACCTTATAACTTAACCTTTCAAACGTTTTCATATTTGCGCGTTGGGGAAAAGAACCCTCTTTCTTGAAGTGTTGCTGGAAATTCCCTTCTGGTTGGTCTAAATTCTGCTTTCCATGTAAATTTTCATATCTTTAAATGAGAACTAGTTTATTCACTGTGTGTGTGTGTGTGTGTGTGTGTTTGTTTGTGTCAGCCAGGGTCTTGATTAGGCCAATCCAGTGCTTAAGGGCACTATGAGGTTGAATTGAAATGAAATGTCCCATATTAGGTGCTCCATTTCTTCCAAGCTCCAGTCACATATTGATTGTGTGTGTTTTTGTTTAGTGTAGTAATTTTATTTTATTAAACCACTGACCCATTTAACTTCTGACCTCTTCATGCACACATGACTCGTCTGGCTTACACTTCTACAGTGAACATATGCTCTGAATATTTTGTCTGTGGATGTTTGAGGTTGTCAGCACGTTTTTTTTTTTGTTTTGTTTTGTTTTTTTAAAGAACCACTTTATGCACATTTCATTTATGTTCAGTATCAAGGACATTTTCAGCAGGAATTTACATTTAGAGTTATGAAGTCATTGTTTTATCACTAATTAGTCTTGCATAATCAGACTTTTGACTATAGGCGGAAAATCTGGGCCAAGAGCTGCCTATTTGTACTGACATGAATGTTAAGTAACCAACCCTAGTTTGGTTTTATTTATTTAATTAATTAATTATTTTACATAGGTCAGGTAAGAGGTTGTACATTGAAACATTTGTTAAAAATCTTGCAAATGTCAAACTCAAACACAGCATTACACTCCAGCCTAAGGCAGGGACTGACTTTTAAGTGTTGTAGTCAACATTTTCCATTGTATAGATAAGTAATGAAGTTACTAGGGTGGATTGATATTGGAAAAAACTGACATTGCGATATTTGGTTTTCTGGAACATATTGCTATATGAAAAAAAAAAATCACCAGATGACTGGAATAGCTCAATCTAGAATGATTGGGGTGATTTTGTAGGGGAGTGAATCTGCATAGAGAATAGGCTGATAAACAAATTATACATGGATAAATACAATAGAACAAAGACACAAATGAAAAAAGCAGTGTAAGCAGGTAAGTCTAACAGTATTCAGGTACAGAAATTGAACAGTCAAATGTAAAATAACACTGCATAGCCTTCACTGTAAAAATTAAATATAATTAATCTTTGTTACAGCTACAAAAGTGATTTTTTTTCTTTGTATTTTGTTGTTTGATTAACATAAAGTGACAACAGCCTAATATTTCTGCTTCTGTCTGTGTCATTTAAGACTGCACAGATATATAGAGAATGCACAGATCCAATATAATGATACACATCCGTTTTCTTTCTCAATTGTTTACGTTCACGTAAGCCATAAGTGACTGTGTTTTAGGGCTGTCCCAGACTAAAGGTTTATCTAGTCGACTATTAGTCGTTCATTTAAGCCATTAGTTAACTGATCGCATGTTTATATTAATTTATTTACTTAAATATATACTGGGGGAAATACTAAACCATAATGAGCCTTTAATAAATAAATAAATAAATAAATATATAGGCCTAATTAGGGCATATATCATGACTACGGTATCAAATGTCTATCGTTAGAGATTTTACTGTATAGTTTATTTTGCGGTGTATATATCCACGTAGCACAGTACTACTTAAAGTTATATACACATAGGAGGGATAAATAAATGTATGAATGAGAAAATAAAGATTGGGATGTGCTTGACATTGAGCGCAATAAGCTGTGAAAAAGAGCTCCTTGTGGTTGGTGCTGCTCACATGACTGACACACAGCTGAAGCGCACCAGAAAGCCACCTCTCTTAGACAGCATGCAAGTGCGAATTCAGTTCTCTTTCACATCTTATTGTGCTTGAATGGTCAGATAGACACACAATAATGTCAAAATGCCTGTCGTGTGGAGTATTCATGTAAACATAGCTGGTTGTCTTAAATTAATGTAAACAGCTGGGTGAAAACCCAGTAAATTGGATCCGTGCATTCAGTTTTAAAGGGACAGCAGTATAATAAACTGCTGTCTGTCTCATTAATGTCAATCAAACAACAAAAGACAAAGAGAACATCACACACTGCTTTTGACTAAGTCACTTTTGTACCTTTAATAGGAATCAGTTCATATCTGATTCATACAGTGAAGACTGTTTTAGTTATACACTTAATTATTCAATTTCTATAGTATTTCTTACATGTTAAACCTACTGCAGCTTAAAAATGTAAAGGTTAATTTGTGTCTTTGCTCTAGTGTATTTGTCCTACTGTTTGTAATTTGTTTCTTTGTTCTTATTTATAAAAACAAAAATAAAATAAAAATAGCTGTAGGCTAGATATATATTGTTATCATAAAATAAAATTTGTCATTATACATGAAATAAACTTTTGGTCATATCGCCTACCCTTATGCCCCCTATATAGCCTATTCCACGCTCAAGTGCACGCATAAAGCTTGCTGCAAAGCACAGGCAAAAGTAATGATTATGAACGTGTCAAAAAATAGCAAGGCGTCATTTTAATTATTAATAAACTAGTGTTTTCTGAGTCACTGTTAGCTGCAAAGATGAAGTTGATAATGCTGCCTCATCATCTCCGGAGTATAGTGAGCATGCCTTTCATACGGATTACATACGGAGTATTTCTTTCGATTTGGATTGGTTCATTGCTTTCTATAGACATATTTCTCATGTCTTTGAGGCAAGTAGCCTATGCTCTGAGTTAGGGCTGGGCGATATATCGCATGCGATTCTCACGCGCATTTCGTCAGTAAAGCCGGTTCCCTGATTACCGCTAAATCGCCATCACCTGCTTTCAAATGGAGCGCCTTTTAATAGACAAAGCCGTAGTTCACGGACAAGCCACGCAAAATCGCGTTCAGTATCGAAGATGAATCGACTTCGATAATGAACCCGATTTTGCGTGGCTTATCAGTGATCACTGATATGTTGATTTGATGCTTAGGAAACATTTCTTCTTATTATTATCAATGTTGAAAACAGTTGTTGTGCTTAAAACATTTTTTGTCACATACAGCAAACATCTCCTCACTATCCGCTAGCTGCCTGTCCCCTGAACACACTGTAAAAAAACGCGGTCTCTATAGTCGCCACAAGCTCCAAAAACGGCAATAAAAACAAACTGGTGCAGCCTGGACCATGAAACATAATAAACATGCTCCAGCCAATAACCGACAAGAATGATTTTAAATGCGTGTTCATGACTGTTTCAGGAAGCACGGAGGGGAAGGGGAGGATGAGGATGAGGGAGGGTCTAGCTAGCCTCTGTTTTGTTTGACAACACTTCGAACGTCAACAGGAAGTTACTCCACCCAGGATCACTTAGAGCACCTTTAATATATTTGTGGAAACCATGATAATTTTTTTTGCAATTCTTTGTTGAATAGAAAGTTAAAAAGGACAGCATTTATTTGAAATGGATTTATTGTAACAAGTCTTTACTGTCACTTTTAATCAGTTTAATGCATCCTTGCTGAATAAAAATAATCACTTAATTATTGACCAAAAACTTTAAAATGTAGTGTACCTTCAAACATGCTCCTTTCCTATAGATGTTTTTAATGGCAAAGTCATCATAATTTGCTTTCTTTACACATCTGACTGTAATTTAAAGGAAAAGTTCAACCAGAAATAAAAATTTGGTCATTATTTTCTGCCATTCCAAACCTCTATGCATGCAGTTGTTTTTCATGGAACTCAAATACTTGAAGATTCTTTAGATGATACTAATGACATAATTTCCATTAATAGGTGAACTTTTACTTTAAGATGGCAAGAACTGTACAGTGAAAGCATTATAGTCCTTGTGTTTTTTTCCCCGCTCTTTAACCCATCTACTGTATGATTCTGTAACTGTTCCCAAAGATTAGACTAAACAAGGTACCACTTAGTTTGAGAGATCATTTCAAAGATTGTATTGCTTGTTGGATCAAACTTAAGTAGTAATTATTAAAGCCTCCATTAAGTTATTTTCTACTTTCTTTTTTTTTAGTCTTTTGTATAATTTCACTGACCCGGCTTATTCATGCAGTTATTCACAAACTGGCAACTGTGAATAGCGTTTTGAGTAAAGCTTTAAAACATTTTGGCAATACGAAAGCAGAGAAGTAAATTACCTAATCTGTTTTCCTTTCTGAATGGCTGCAGAGGGAATAAGAGCGAATGAAAGCAGAGTCGTGTATTCTGGATTTGCGCCTCACTCCTGACGCTCGTGCCAAGTCGGCCAACCTTGTCATTATGACAATTTCTGCAAAGCTCTGCTCTAGATCAGGATGCTTCTGCATGCAAAAACAGAGAGTCTAAGTCAGCAAACTGTCCTCACAACATAGGATACATGAGCTACTACACAAAGCAACCATGCTGTTTTTCTAGACACTTTCAGTTGACCTCAGGTAGCATCTGCAGTTCCGTTGTATTTGCACTGACCTGTGTTCTTTGCGATAAAAGTGCAGCATACAAAATAAAGGATGCATTTTCTGTGTGCCTAGTGACACACTAATGAAGCCTTTAGACTGAGTTAATTTGGAAGTTCTTCTTTTTTTTCTTTTTTTGGTTTGGAAACAGGCTCAAGACTAAATTAGAAGCAGAACCACCTAACCACAATTTATGGTGGTTTGACATTATATGTAAGTTTGTCTTCTTAAAAATACAAAAAACAAGAAGAGGAAGAGACAATGACTGTGAGGCAGCCGGCCTTCACAAAGTGCTAAAAACAGATAGTGGTCACATATATCCATTCAAGAGGAGAGATGGCAGTACATGGTTTGGCGTTTGCTCAAAAAGGCTTGGCTTGTGTGCTTGGTTATCTATTGTTTAAACTTCATTTGTAAGATGCTTGACCTTGTGTGTCCTGTCTCTTATGAGATGGTCTATTCAAGTGTGGATGTGTAAAATGCAGGTGAAGTTAAAGGTGGGGTATGTATTTTTCCAACAACACTGTTTGGAAGTTAGTCGGGCGGACACCAACAACAAACATCTAACCATTCAGCATTGGGGGGCGTATAACGGTCGTGGAGACAGAACGAGCAATCGGGAGATTTGAAAAGAAAAAAAATGCAGAAAGAGAGATGATGAGACACTATACAAAACAGCTCAAAAGAATATCACTGGAATGAAGGGTTATGACTGGGCAAGATATTTAGGACCAGCGTTAAAGGTGCTTTAGCCACGGAGCACTATCAGACTCATTCAGAATCAAATGTAAACATCCAAATAAATACTATACTCACATGATCCGGAGCATGCATGCAGCATGCATGACGAACATCTTGTAAAGATCCATTTGAGGGTTATATTAGCTGTGTGAACTTTGTTTATGCACTGTTTTATAGTCGAGAGCTCGGGGGGGCGGGGAGCACGAGATTTAAAGGGGCCGCAGCCTGAATTGGTGCATAGTTAATGATGCCTCAAAATAGGCAGTTAAAAAAATTAATAAAAAAAAATCTATGGTGTATTTTGAGCTGAAACTTCACAGACACATTCAGGGGACACCTTAGACTTATATTACATCTTGTGAAAGAACGTTCTAGGGCGCCTATAATATTAGAAAAGCTTTCCAGCGTTGGAGAGAGCTAAGCGGGAAGGCCTGAAAAGAGATGCGGAGGCTGCTTTTATTCCGCTTCACATGTGAGTAAAACTGGGTTTGAGTGTCATTGATTGTCTGGAGCTGCTGTGCTGTTGGCGACAAACAACGAAAAACCCAAAACAAGAGTAAATACAAAACTTGTTCGTTTTTTTGTGCTTCCTTGTCATTCGGTCATCATCTGCACTTTATTTTTTGTGAAGCATTTTAGTATTGAAGTTAGTACTTTTGACAACACTAGTAAAATATACCCCCTTTCCACCAGCACGAACCAGGTGCTAGTTCAGAGCTAGTGCCAGTTCGGAGTTGGTTCAACTGACTAGCCTTCTAAGAACCCGTTTGCCTTTCCACAGGGTAGAGAGCCACCACAGAGCCAGGTCTTGCGTCACTGTATACGTCTCATATTTCACAGCAAAGCTAGCGCCGCAGCGCCAAACACAAATACACCAGGCTCGTTTGAGATGCATCGGCTTCTCGCATAGCGATCGGCGCATGACATCAAAGCTCGTATGCTCTACAAACGCTCCCGCGGATCCGCGGCACTCACCGAATCGGCCCGCGCTGCTCCGATGTATCTCGAACAAGCCTTCTATCAACAATTGTGGATGTTTCACTACTGTTGATGCTCATGGCTTTGCGAACCTACATCGGCATCCAAACACGGCTCGCCGTAATTTGTATATAGACGGAGATTACGATCGAGCTGCTATTAGCTCGATTAGCTGCTATTTCAAAAATGGCGGTCACAAGTTTCTTGTTGGTCACGGTAACCCCGCCCCCAGCCCCTGACGCAAGCGGTTCTTACTTCTAGCCCAGCAACGTTTTGGTGCTACTTACGAACCACTTTTTCTGGGGTAATAGTAATTTAGCTGGATTTACATAAACACCTACCTAAACCATGGGGACTCAACGGTGGAAAAACTATGTATATATAGAAAATGATGAGTGTATGTAGGAGTGTCACAGTACACAGGTATTGACAATATCATATATAATCCAGCGCCAGTAACTGGTTGGCACTTCAACAGCAGATGGCTGTATTGCTCCATAACGCTGGTCACCACCTAGCATAAAATGAAAATGGAGAAAACACAAAATAAACAAATGTAAAGATTAAATTGACTAGTAGCAATGTTTGTTATTATTTTTAAATTTCTAGACATCATGATAATATCTTTATTGTGAATTCTTCTGGTCAAAGTAATGGTGTAGTGATACATTATTCACTGTTGCAATCTGTATAGCTGCCATGTTTTAGCAGCAAGAAAACCGCTTCCTTGTTTTTACTCAAATAAAAACAAGATCTTATTAATACACATCCAGCAGCTACTAGTGACCAACTTTACTCCGATAAAATCAGTATGATGGGGCATATTTCAGATTCTTCCTCATCATGTTGGCCTGAACCGGTTTATTTTGCCTCTCTCAACAGATGTTCCCAAAAGAATTCCTCAGAATGTGTGGGATGTACAGGGAATTTCATTTGATGATTATAACCGTAACAAGCCTGTTTGTAGAAATACTGTGCACAGACATAACCAGCTGAGGTAGGGATGAGATCCTGTGCGACACGCTGACCTCTTCCCTGTGTTTTCCATGAGAAGTCTCTGCTATCTCTGGCATCGCTGTGTAAATAACCTTTGTCAACAGAGGTACTGTGTGTGTGTATGCTGCTGATCACATTCTTCTTTGACTCATGCAGCTCTCACAGTCAGATTTAGCAATTTTCCTAACTCTGCCCGCTTTCCAAAGACTCTGGAAATGGCTGGGAGATGTTTGTGTCTGGTGTCCGTGGTAATGATTAGGGAGTGGAGAAAAGCATATGGCTCTGACATTGTCATTTTGTTTGTCCCGAAACTTGATGGACACCACACCAGTTTGCTTGGAAACGGTCATTCCAAAGATCTTGAGAAAGAGTTGAAACTGCTCTCCTTGCTGTTAAATTGTTGTTCCATTGTCCCCATGAACATACCTAGTATATTTGAGTAAAACATTGTTTATATGATGTGCTCTGCTGGCCCTTGGCCCAGTCGTTTTGAAGTTTTTGCTCAAAAAGAGGTCAAACAATGGTGGCTGTTAGGGGCAAGGTCTAGATTTCCACAGGGTTCTTTGCTGGTCTTGGTGCGGAATGTGTTTATTCACTCTTTAAAGGTCAGAACCAACTATATTAGGAAACTCTTTGAATATTGGGCTAGTCAAGTTCATATATTGAACTTTAGATAGCGCTTTAACCCATGTGTTAGGTTAAAAAAATCTTGGTACGATTTTTATGGTGGGGCAGAAAAGTTACCTTAATTGGATTCAATACAATTAACCAGAATTCACACTATGAAAAACAAACAAAAAATCTTTAACATTAATATTTCACGCACACATTACAAAAATAACTTGAACATAATATTTATAAACTGAATATTTAAATATAACTAACAATGAAATACATAAAAAAAAAAAAAAAATCATTTTGGATCTGTGCCACCTGAAATTTAAGTTAACCAGCAAACATTATAGTCATAATAGAAATGTTGTACACACATTTCGCAGTGTCGACACTTTGCAAGCATATTCTTGACCCTAAATGTAAAAAAATAAAATATAATAAAATAATTTTTAAAAAAATCACAAAATATCAAGAAAAACATCATAGGTTAAAGGGTTAGTTCCCCCAAAAATGAAAATTCTGTCATTTATTACTTACCCTCATGCCGTTCCACACTCGTAAAACCTTTGTTAATCTTCGGAACACAAATTAAGATATTTTAGTTGAAATCCGATGGCTCCGTGAGGCCTGCATAGGGAGCAATGACACTTCCTCTCTCAAGATCCATAAAGGTACTAAAACACATCTAAATCATTTCATGTGAGTACAGTGGTTCAATATTAATATTATAAAGCAACGAGAATATTTTTGGTGCGCCAAAAAAAACAAAATAACGACTTATTTAGTGATGGCCGATTTCAAAACACTGCTTCAGGAAGATTCGGAGCATAAATGAATCAGTGTATCGAATCTGCTGTTCGGAGCGCCAAAGTCACGTGATTCAGCCGTTTGCCACGCAGTTTGACATGATTCGATACACTGATTCATTTGTGCTCCGAATCTTCCTGAAGCAGTGTTTTGAAATCGGCCATCACTAAATAAGTCGTTATTTTGTTTTTTTTGGCACACCAAAAATATTCTTGTTGCTTTATAATATTAATATTGAACCACTGTACTCACATGAACCAATTTAAATATGTTTTTAGTACATTAATGGATCTTGAGAGAGGAAGTGTCATTGCTCCCTATGAAGGCCTCATGGAGCCATCGGATTTCAACTAAAATATCTTAATTTGCGTTCTGAAGATTAACGAAGGTTTTACAGGTGTGGAACGGCATGAGGGTAAGTAATAAATGACAGAATTTTCATTTTTGGGTGAACTAACCTTTTAACTCAGTGGTTCCCAAACTTTTTCTGCCAGGCCCACCTTTTGTAAAGAAAAATATTTTCAAATGCAAATAGACCATTTGTTGGTCGGATAAACCATTATCATCTTCATTTGTTGTGTTTTATCAGTTTGTATTTGGTGTGAAAAGGCCTTTGTTGTGTTGTTCTGTATGGTTGTTAAGTACATTTATGTATCTGTGCTTTTCCGCCAGCATGTCGCAGATGCTTGATCACAGCATTAGTTTCACTCTGACTGAAGTGTGTTCCTTTCTTTGCAGTTGAGGTGGTGGTGGAGTATGAGTATGAAGCCCTCCACGAAGATGAGTTGACCCTCAGGCTTGGAGACGTGATCAAAAATGTGCGACGAATCGATGAGGATGGATGGATGGAAGGAGACCTCAATGGGAAACGAGGCCTTTTCCCAGATAACTTTGTAAAGGTAATTTTTAAAAAGCTTTTTTTTAATGTAATGTATAGTATATTGGTTTTAAGTGAGGTGATGTAAAGAAATAATGGGTGGGGGTTAGTGGTTAGCACAAGGCCAAAAATAAGTTAATAGGAAGGAAATGTTTATCTTTAGGTATGACATTACAAGTTTCGAATTCCGTTTGAAATCTAACCATGTGTCATTGCATTTTCAATCTCAACTTCAATTTGTGTACCTCTTAATTAGTGTTTTGAGTTGTTGAGGCTGCTTGAGGAAACCCACATTAAAGTCGGATGTAATGGCAAATCTTGTCAAAGGCAGGAAATTATTGCTTTTGTTTCCTTGCGGAGATCCTTTAGGAGGGTGTGAGGTAATCTTTCACTCCCTTAACTGAACTTTGATCCCGGAAAGATTTGATAGTCGACACTCAGGTGGTTTTAGGAGAGGACCATGGAAAGCGAGCAGGTAGGAGCTCATTTTAGTTTCTGTCAGATCGTATCTAAATAAGATCTTGTTGTGTCTGGAAGACGTGTTACTGGTAATGTTTTGTCTTAAGGTGGTTTTCAGTTCATTCAGTTTCTCATAACGTGGCACTTGATTTGATTGCTCGTTTTGCTGAATCACCAGACAGATCACAGATAGCGCAGGATTTAAAGGGCACTTAAAGGAAAAACATAACCTGAAGACAATTAAATAAAGTTTTTTACACGAACAGCACTATTTCATTGTGTTCTAAAAGTTATTTTGCTGGTATTTTGCTTTTAAAACATTTGTATTTTGAGTAAAGATTTTATTTTCTATTTATTTTTTTATTCTTCTGGGATTACTTTTCAAAGCAAGTTCTTAACTTAGGACATCTGTAATTCATGTGCTGATCCAGACATGATTGACATAGCTTGTAACGATCTAAGATAGGAGTGTCTTGTCTTTATGTGGGTGTTAGAGTAGATTATGTGCTCTAGATGCATGCATTGTAGGCCACGTTCACACTGTCAGTTTTTGGGATTGACAACCGCATTTACTTACAGGTGTGAGTCTCGAAATGTTCCGTTCACACAGCAACTTACAGTAGCGTATTCTTACAACTTACTAACAATCGTATTCTGCTGCTGTGTGAATGTTGCCATAAATTCCATTGAAATAAACCTATGCCACGATCACACAGCAGCAGAATATGGTTGTCAGTCCTGTATTTGAGTCCTTAATACGGTTACGTTCACACACAATGCGGTTATTTACGGGAGTGACAACCGTATTATATAACTGAACTCGCACCCGTAAATTTTAGGGACTCACAACCGCATTCTCGGAATATTTACGCTGTGTGAACGGAACCGCACTGGACAGCTATTTGTCTGTCACTGCTAGGGTGTTTTGTGTGTGGTTTTGCTTTTGGTAACTTACTGCGACAGAGATATGAGCTGTGTGTCATCTGAAGGTGTTAGATCCAGTCACTGTTATCCACCGGAGCCGGGGCGGCTCCCGTCAGTTTTGTGTTTCTTTCCCAAATTCAAATGCCGTGTCATGCGTTAAAGACTCCAGCTAGCGCAGTGTTTACATGCTTCTGTTGGATAATTAATTTTTGATGGATGGACTCGCGGTTCAATTGGTCTCTTGTCATGTCAAAAGTGATAATACTTTTCAGTTTCACTGTCGTTATGGTTACTAAGAGAATACAGGCATGACTCTCAGTGCACGTTCATACAGACAGTGTTCCAGACGCTACTGTAAGTTGCTGTGTGAACGAGACATTTCAAGACTCACACCTGTAAGTAAATGCGGTTGTCAATCCCAAAAACTGACAGTGCGAACATGGACATCAGTAAAATAATCTCTGTTGTAGTACTTTATTATTTTATTTATTTAGTAAAATATTTAATAATTTTTTATTATTAGAAAATCAAGATCTTTAAAAAGGTTGGGAAAGCTGACCTCAAATTAGTTATTGAGGAGAGGGAGTGAGAAAAAGGAATTTCTTTGTCAGCATCTCAGACAGGAAGTTTGGAGCGGATGCAGCCTGTGGCATTCTTCATTCTGCACCGGAGCCTCCAGGAAACAAAGAGCACTGCTCCACATGCCTGTCTCTCAAACCCAAACGGTGTCCATCTGAACCCAGCTAAAAAGGCCGCTGGAGAGTTTCAGTGATACTACTGTGAATGTATTATGATAATGCTTTGGTACTTTGAGATATTACATAGTACCTACTACCTAATAATTACCGTAGTATTAAATAGTACTTCAAAGAATGTCATTTTATCACTCATAGTACAAACAACATGGTATCATATCTCAAAAAACATGGTACTTCTATGTTAAGTGAGTTATTTGAAGACTTAAAAACAGGTACGAAATAATCTGAGATTTACATTTCAGATAACTTTAACTCAATTTTAAAGGAACACTCCACTTTTTTTGAAAATAACCTCATTTTCCAACTCCCCTAGAGTTAAACAGTTGAGTTTTACTGTTATCGAATCCATTCAGCCGATCTCCGGGTCTGGCGGTACCACTTTTAGCATAGCTTAGCATAGTTCATTGAATCTGATTAGACCATTAGCATCTCGCTCAAAAATGACCAAAGAGTTTCAATATTTTTCCTATTTAAAACTTGACTCTTCTGTAGTTACATCGTGTACTAAGACCGACGGAAAATCAAAAGTTGCGATTTTCTAGGCCGATATGGCTAGGAACTATACACTCATTCCGGCGTAATAATCAAGGAACTTTGCTGCTGTACCATGCAGCAGGCGCAATGATATTACGCAGCGCCTGTGGCCCCCTGTTTGCACAGGGAGCGTGGCTTCCAACCATGGAGACATTTGTGAGAGACGCTGTGTAATATCATTGCGTAATACAAATGCACTGTATTTTCCTCCCCTCTTTTGATTGACAGGATATATCAGCCCTGACTATCGGCTGTTTTTAAACTAATGCCCGATAGTGTGGAAATTTGCTTTTATCGTCCAATACCGATTATTGGCCGATAAATCATTGCATGTCTTGCATATATATATATATATATATATATATATATATATATGAGAGAGAGAGTATATCTTATTGAAATTACTCCATAGTGATAGATGCCCTTTTTTTGTTACATTTGAGCTCCTGCCCCTGACAAACTCTCTGCATATCACTAATTGATTGAATTTAGTAACTTTGGTAACACGTAACAATAAGATTCATTAGTTAACATTATTTAACTACATTAGTTAACATGAACTAATAATGAACTGCATTTCTACAGCATTTATTAATCTTTGTTAATGTTAATTTCAACATTTACTACTACATTATTAAAATCTTGTTAATGTGAACTAACATGAACAAACAATGAACAACTGCATTTTCACTAACTAACATTAACAAAGAAATAAAAGTAAGTAAATACACTAACCAATGTATTCTTCATGGTTAGTTCATGTTAGTTAGTTCATGTTAATTAACTAATGTTTAACTAATGAACCTTATTTTAAAGCGTTACCGTAACTTTAAAGAAGTTGAAGTGTGCGCAAACTACTAGGAAAATACAAGTATCGGATTGGGACTTGGTATTGGTAGATACTCAATATTCAATGACTCTGATAAGATTGGGGGCACAAAAACTTGATCAGGATATCCCTAATTTTAATTCTATTTTATTAAATTTTAATTACTACCTTAATTAAAATTCAAGAATTAAATTTAAAAGTCATTGTCAATTCAATTCAAATTGCTGAGGTGTTTTGAAATTGAAGTAACACAGGTCAGGCATTTTTGTTCTTGTTCATAGAATTAAGTGTTCTACTTTAGATCCCTTTTATATCCATAAATGTTTTAGAACGATCTTGCAGAAATAGCATTCTTTGAGAAAAACAGAGCAAGTTTCAACTAGAGGGTGAGAACACGTCTGTCTGTAATCGCTGGAGATCTTATCACTCCTTTGTTTCTCTTCTGTCTCTCTCCCCACCTTTTTATGAATGTGTGAGGAAGGCTTTGCTTTTGGTGAATTTACATGTGTTTGAAAAAATGCATGTGTATACAGGTGCTAGTTTGTGGTTTCTGTCATGTTCTACATGACATGGGTGTGACGTAAAGTATTGTTAAAGTAGTGAATTTTAACCTTACAAAGAATTCAGGCATTCATGGAAAAATTAACAGAACCTTCAGGTGCTGCTTTTCTTGTTGTTTAGATTCATTCATTCAAATGGATTTTGCTAAACCATTTATACCATGGTAGGTATATTTGCACTGCTATGACTGGCAAATATGTGTAAAATACAGAGACAAATTAATGGGCCTGTTTAGACTTGGTCTCTTAATGCATTTTCTCTGATTGGATGGGTGGCTATACTTTTGTGAAAAGACCAGGTGTAAATGCCCTCCAAAATGCTTTTGAGACAGATTTAAATGTGATCACACAAACCACTTCAGGAGGTGATCTGAGAATCATTCCAAACGAAACTGGACAAGTGTAAATGCATCTGGTTGTTGAAATCCCTTATGTAAATTTTACTCCTCTCAAAATGTTAAAAATTAAATGTGTGAGGCAGTGTTATAGGCTATATAAGATGTTATAGCCAGATATATGACAGTGCTACTGAAACACTCATTGCCACAGATGATAAAGTGATAAAGTATCTCTTACAGCAAGCCAACGCACAAACTTTTGCAAATGACACTGAAAGTAAGTCGCAGATGCTGAACTAACATTCATCTTCATTAAAAGTAGTGATACTAAATGATCTTATAAAAAAGATATATGACCGCACACTCAACTTGCAAATAGTTTATTAGCCAACGTTTCGGCAAAAGCCTTTGTCAAGGTAAATGATCTTATCAGCCCTGATGCCGCTCTCTCTTTATTAGCTGATGATAAATCAAATATAGTGCATATCTGTTGCTTTCATTGACTTGTCTTGAACTCTGTTAAATTTGCATATAGCGCAGGAATTGAAGATCGGATTTATATTTGCTTTGCGGAGACACATATACGTGGCCAAGTGTAACTAGAACTGTTTTAACAATTGAAATCAAATGAGAGATATTATATGTAATTCTTTTTTTTTTTTTTTTTTTTTTTTTTTTTATCAAGGAGGTGAAAAAAGATGAGCCAAAGTCCAAAGAGGAGCCAAGGGAGGTTAAAGAAGCGAAGGAGGTAAAGGACGAGACTCCGTTACAGCGGCGAGCATCAAAGAATGTAGCAAGCCTGGCGCAGAGGATCAGTACCTATGGCATCCCTACCGGAGGACTCGGATTACAACCCCATTCTCAACCCCGTGCCTCAAAAAAGAGTGTGTTTCCGTTTTTATTTCAAATTTCACATCTTTTTTAACTTAAAGGTGCTGTAAACTATTTTGTTTAGGAATACCACACATAAAATGAATACTACCTGTCTCTGTGGCCGCTCTAGACTATGTAAACGGAAAAAAAGTGGCCCACGCTTTTTAGCCATTCATAAAATGTAGCCTAACAGAAACGCTCTCTACCTGTTAATCATTTTGCACGTGTTTGAGTTTTCTGACATCGAGTTGACTGACATGTCTATGGAGGAAGGCCACACATGGTCAATGTATTGGGGTGGTCTAATTCAGTCTAGCAGAAATTAGCGTCATGGCTTACAGCATTTTTAATGTTAATTAGTTATTGGTGTGTCATTGTTTAGCTTTTTTTATCATTAAATTGTCACAGTGGGCTGATACGATTTTAGTTTACAGTAGTATAGCATATGGTGAATTCTGTCATTACTATATGTTTAGCTGTGTTTGTTTAGCTGGAATCAGTTTAGCACAAAAATGGTTTAGCAGATGACAGCTTTGGCCAGTAGTGGGCAGCAGTAGCTTTCCTGTTGGCTCATGTAGCCTGTTTTCATTTCCTCTGTCTGAGTCTTGAGTGTATGACTGTCTCAGATTTTAGAGGAAGTCCACTTGATCCTCTCCAGCTGCATAGGAACATTATCACAGAACACAGCGATTGTGATGCCAACCTACATTCAAGGTCTCTGCTGAACAAATCTTCTAAAACAGTGATAACTGTGGAATGTAGTTGCGTTTACTCTCCCTCTGTGCAGGTTATACCCTTGAGGAATTATTGGATATTTAGTTTAGTTTCTGCCCAATGCAGCTTTCATTTCAAGCTAACCATAGAGATAGTGTTTACATGGGCCCTCTTTTTATTCAGCAAGAATGCATTAAATTGATCAAAAGTGACTGAAGACATTTTATAATGCAAAAAAATATATTTCAAATAACTTTCTATTTATCAAATGTATCACTTTCTTAAAGGTCCCGTTCTTCGTGATCCCATGTTTCAAACTTTAGTTAGTGTGTAATGTTGTTGTTAGAGTATAAATAAAATCTGTAAAATTTTAAAGCTCAAAGTTCAATGCCAAGCGAGATATTTTATTTAACAGAAGTCGCCTACATCGAACGGCCAGTTTGGACTACATCCCTCTACTTCCTTCTTTAATGACGTCACTAAAACAGTTTTTTGACTAACCTCCGCCCACAGGAATACACAAGAGTTGCGTTTGTAGAGTGTGTTTGTCGCCATGTCGTCGAAACAATGTTATTTTCATCCCGCAGTCCAATCACCGGGTCTGATTCCGGCTCAAATTGATAGGGTAAAATTAAAGACATGTTTACAATAACACTGAGCGCGTGCATCTCCACGTTATGGTAAGAGGCGTGACCTTTCTGGGCAAGATGCGCTAAACTGCTGTCGAATCACAACACAGGAACCGCTGGCACAATCAGAACTCGTTACGTATTTCTGAAGGAGGGACTTCATAGAACAAGATAAGTAAATTATGTGAAAAATACTGTGTTTTTTTACACGCGAAACATGAACACATGTTATACTGCACACTATAAACACAATCAAAGCTTCAAAAAACCACGAAAAACGGGACCTTTAAGACTAATTTGGCAAACTGTCATTCAGACATCCCAGGAACTGGTTTCTTAAAAATATGTAGTTTTACTCATCCATAATAGTTAGCAACATATACATTGCTGTTCAAAAGTTTGGGGTCGATAGGATATATATACACTGTGTGCAGAATTATTAGGCAAGTTGATTTTCTGATCATATTTTTTTTCCAAGCACATTTTACCAATTCCAATCCACATCAATCTTAATAACTACTATTAATATTGTTTTCAATCATTTATAAGTGATATATATAATTGTTCATGAAGGCTGGAAATGAAAAATGCCTTATATTCAGATGTGCAGAATTATTAGGCAGGTTTTCTTTTACAGGCAAAATGAGCCAAAAAAGAGATTTAACTCAGACTAAAAAGTCAAAAATTATTAAATACTCATGAGAATGACGCAATACTAATGCAATACTAGAAACTGCAAAGTTAAAGCACGACCAAGGGACAGCAAAATGCTCATTGGGTCAGCGGGGTCATACAAAAACAGGTGGAAAAGAA